>NC_059349.1:47954243-48236743 GCF_019703515.2 Myxocyprinus asiaticus | reverse complement strand
TTGTGCCACATGTTTTAGGCAAGAATCTGTGATAGCTGACTCATTCAAAACCTTTCGGCAACTGTTACTGCTTCTCTCTATTTATTTCCATCTGCAGTCCTCCTTTAATGGGATGGGACTCTCAGGAGGTACAAATATAGAGATGTAATGTAGAAGCATGTTTGCCATAGCAGGCATTGCAGATACTCTCAACTAAAAAGCTTGATGTTAACATGCTGAGAGGAAACTGAAATAATTTATCACCAGAGTGCTTTATGTTTATTTATCTGATATACAGATATATTTTGCTTATTTTAATGTTTTTGCTGAAAGGTTGACATAAATTAAAATCTTTCTGCCTCTTGAGTATCATCAAGAGTAATATTCTGTTTATTAATATTCTGTATTTCTTCAAATTATGTTGTTTGATTAAATATGGTAGGGATGTGCAAATCTACATATTTTCAAAATCGACAACTATCACATCTGGCATTCACAATCTTTACCTATCGAAAGTGTCTATTATTATCTCTGGAGCTAATCATCTGAAATATCATCTTTCATTGCAATTTTTCCTTTCATATTTTGGCTTCTTATGAGCATGGTTTCAGACAACTGGTATAGAGTAATAGCATGTAGCTGTAGCATCACTGTTTCCAACACTCTTACACCATAGTGGTTTCCATTGACAACGTACTGTTTGTCCTTGTATACACAGGGTAAGGGTGCGGCCAAATGTGTGATCTGGAGTTCATCCCTTTTTGGCACTCTTTCACGTTCAGTTCTATTTCTCTTTAGTCTTTCTGTCTCTCTTTGTCTTTTTTTGTCTCTTGGCACTCTAGGCAATTGAGTAAGACACAGTTAGTTAGTGATGAGGATTTAAGTGCAGAAGTAATGCGATTCATCAGTCTAGGACGAGTCAGCATTCTTGCAGCTTTTTAACACTGAAATTGCTGTTTAGCACAATTCTTGATGTGATTATTGTCCTTCAGAGATAAGGAATCTAGATATTGCATAAAATACTTACATTCTGTATCATTTCCGATAGCCAGTACCTACTGTATGTATTTATTTAGTTGCAGAAAGTTCTGTGACATCTATCAATTTATTACACAAGGATGGAGGCAAATGCAGTATAAGTCAAATAATAAAGGACCCAGGAATGAGCCTTGGGGGACACCACAAAATATCACATGACGTCTATCCAGTGCAACATAGTATTTCCAGCCACTTAAGCAGGATCTATAGTCTCTGAGAGTGTCAGTGGAATTCCTTCACTTATTCACTCCATGACTTGTGCGTTTCCAGTGGTGACATAATATTTGTATATGTATACACTGGACGGGTACAGCCAAATTAAAGATTTAGGTCTTTATTCTCTCTCTGTCTGTCTGTATTTGTATTTCTCACTTTCTTGTTATCTTTTTTCTCTCACACAGAGTTTGTCTTTTACACGTGCCCAAAATTGTCCTTCCTTCCCTGATACAATAGAGAATATATTTTCTCTATGAAGGTCTCTATATAGTGATAAGACAATATACACTATATTGCCAAAAATATTCGCTCACCCATCCAAATAATTGAATTCAGGTGTTCCAATCACTTCCATGGCCACAGGTGTATAAAATGAAGCACCTAGGCATACAGACTGCTTCTACAAACATTTGTGAAAGAATGGGCCGCTCTCAGGAGCTCAGTAAATTCCAGCGTGGTACTGTGATAGGATGCCACCTGTGCAACAAGTCCAGTCGTGAAATTTCCTTGCTACTAAATATTCCACAGTCAACTGTCAGTGGTATTATAACAAAGTGGAAGCGATTTGGAATGACAGCAACTCAGCCACGAAGTGGTAGGCCACGTAAAATGACAGAGCGGGGTCAGCGGATGCTGAGGCGCAAAGTGCGCAGAGGTCGCCAACTTTCTGCAGAGTCAGTCGCTACAGACCTCCAAAGTTCATGTGGCCTTCAGATTAGCTCAAGAACAGTGCGTAGAGAGCTTCATGGAATGGGTTTCCATGGCCGAGCAGCTGCATCCAAGCCATACATCACCAAGTGCAATGCAAAGCGTCGGATGCAGTGGTGTAAAGCACGCCGCCACTGGACTCTAGAGCAGTGGAAACGCGTTCTCTGGAGTGACGAATCACGCTTCTTCATCTGGCAATCTGATGGACGAGTCTGGGTTTGGCGGTTGCCAGGAGAACGGTACTTGTCTGACTGCATTGTGCCAACTGTGAAGTTTGGTGGAGGGGGGATTATGGTGTGGGGTTGTTTTTCAGGAGCTGGGCTTCGCCCCTTAGTTCCAGTGAAAGGAACTCTGAATGCTTCAGCATACCAAGAGATTTTGGACAATTCCATGCTCCCAACTTTGTGGGAACAGTTTGGGGATGGCCCCTTCCTGTTCCAATGTGACTGCGCACCAGTGCACAAAGCAAGGTCCATAAAGACATGGATGAGCGAGTTTGGTGTGGAAGAACTTGACTGGCCTGCACAGAGTCCTGACCTCAACCCGACAGAGCACCTTTGGGATGAATTAGAGCGAAGACTGCAAGCCAGGCCTTCTCGTCCAACATCAGTGTCTGACCTCACAAATGCGCTTCTGGAAAAATGGTCAAAAATTCCCATAAACACACTCCTAAACCTTGTGGAAAGCCTTCCCAGAAGAGTTGAAGCTGTTAAAGCTGCAAAGGGTGGGCCGACGTCATATTAAACCCTATGGATTAAGAATGGGATGTCACTTAAGTTCATATGCGTCTAAAGGCAGATGAGCGAATACTTTTGGCAATATAGTGTATATGGGCTTGGCCGTGTAATCAGACAATATTTGGCCATTTTGAGAATATCGACAATTTCTACAGTATTTTGGCACAAATTCATGTCACTTTGCTAGCTAAATGGGGCAGATGACAGCATGGTCAAGTTGCATGACATCCTTGAAAAGCATGAACAAATCTATACAATAAAATAAAACTCAGACTACATTATGTATACTTGCAACATAGAAAAACAGCCAGGGAAAACCAAGCTAAATGCAATAAAATAAAATAATAATAATAATAGCAATTAACCACCATATAATGACTCCTCGTTAGGAGAGCAAAATAAATAGGCTTGTCAACTTTTCAAAGGGAGGAGGTTATGTTTCTCATATCTTTTGTTGTTGACGTCAATGGCTGTGTGTCAAATCAAACTCCAAATGAAGCAGATGCCAACATTGGAATATTGTTTGACATGCCCTCAGAAACCATGAACAAAACAACGTCAGGTAATAAAAAACAATACAACAGAAACTACGTTAAAAACAGGTTCACGTGCAACGGGGATAAACATTGTTTGTGCAGACCACAATATGTTTTGTGCAGTATTGATTGCCGAGACCATGAAACCATAAAAATTCAGGAGACATTTAGACAATAAACTCTTATATAATAAACTCTTAAGACTCAATGGTATATGTCAAAGTAAAGCAACGAGATTTTAACATATCACAATAAATCATCCCAAAAGTGTGCGTATATAAAATGTATCCATTCCTTAATGTCATTGTTAAGAATTTTGCATAGTTTGGCTATATGCAGTTTATAGAAATATTAAGTTTCAGTATTTGATTTTAAGGACATTTTTGTTAACATTTGTACAACAAACAATTTTGGTACTTTAAATGGTCACCAATTGATGTCCAGTGTCCAGAAGCAAATGCTTGAGATGTCTAGATATCTACCGAGTCAGTATGTGATGAGGCCACAGTTGCCTACATGTGTAACTGTATATCTTCCAAATTCTCTGATCTCATTAGCCTCCTGAATTAACCTACTGTATCGATAGCGCAGAATGCCCGGCTAGCCTGCCACAGATGTGCTTTATATAATTAGCTCACCTACAACTTAAAGCTGATGCATGTGAAGTCAGTTTCTATTCTAAGCTACTTAGGAAGCTATTTATAATCAGTTGTGTATTTATGTCGCTCAGCAAGTCCCTTGCAGCTGTACACTGTACTTTCTATAGTATCAGCGAGCTAAGTGGAGAAGTTTAATCCGTCTCAGTCTACTGTACTGTAAGTCTTAGCCCTTGGAATAACACATTGCATGCTGTTTTTGACAGAAAGTGAGGACAGGTGAAGATTATGTAACACAAATGGAGAGCAACATTCAAGTGACCTCTTTGTGGCAGAGGAGCACCCAATTTCTGCTCGATTGTTCATAATAATTGAAAATATTGTGAGGTTTTTTGTGTTGACGCTGCTGCTCTTATTTCTTTTGCAACAGGCTGTTCTGACTGGTTTCAGCTGGTATACTGAATAAATAATTTCTCATTTTTTTGTTCAAAGGACATGCAATGTTTCCAAGTGCTAGATTTGATGTCTAATTGTTGGTAATTAATGCAAAAATATTCTGTGTGAGTATTTGACTCAATGGTTTGAGGGATTTCTGTATGTGTGATTTCTGCGACACTGATGGCACCAAACGAAATTTCAAACGGGTTTCCTGAACACTTCAATCAACTAGTCCTGTCCCCAACTCACACTATTGATTGAGCGTATGTTGTTATGTCACGTTACTATGTAACATCTGTATGATTACTTCGTTGAAACTGTGTGTTGGTGGTTTATGACTTATATGATTCATTTATGTTGTTCTTTTGTGTTTACAGCTTAAACTCTCACAGTCCATCGCCACCCAGCAGCACAAATGCATTCAGCCTTCTTAGTGCCAGCTCTGAGCAAGACAACCCGTCTACCAGCGGCTGCAGGTTAGACACACACAAACACACAGAGTCACTGGTCAATCCTTCTATATCCATATCCAGTCCCTGGTACCCATAACTGAACTAAAAGTCCATAATCTGAAAATAAAGTTTTTTAGAATGTCATATTAGCATCAGTTGCCATCATGGCGTGCACACACAACTAACTTTTATCCATGCAATACTGTATGTGAGATTAGCCTACCAGATTTGCCATCAGCAGGTGGGAATCAGAGTATTTGGTGCTTGCTGAAGTGGGTTTTGTTTTTTGACATGTTGTGCACCTGCAGTAGTGAAGAATCTGCCAAGGCAAAGACTCAGAAAGAGTTGATCAAAACTTTGAAGGAACTGAAGCTCCATTTGCCACAAGAGAAATGGAACAAGGGCAGCAAATCCACCACACTTAACACCCTGAAATATGCCCTGCGCTGCGTCAGACAGGTGGAGGGTGAGCAACACCTTATCTGATAAAGCATTACATATGTCATACTGAATGCCATAGATCTGTCCTGACAGCAGGGCTGTAGCCCTACTTTTGGGGAAATAATCCTTATATTTTAAGAGTTTCTAATTTTGAGGTAGAGCATTATGCTAGGGTTATGGGTTTGATTTCCAGTGAACTCATCCTGTTTAAAAAAAAAAGTATCTTGAGTCTTTTTAAGTGGATTAAAACATCTCTTAAATTCATATACAGTATGTAAAATATGTAAATGCTTAGCAGCAGTGCAAAGAGAAAAACTGTGGCTAGCCAAGACCAAACAATTGCATCTGCAAATCAAATAAGAGGTGAATGTCACATCTTGTAATAAATTGATATTATTTATTGATTACCACTCATTATTAGGCATGTAATATATATACTTAATCTGTAATATCTTACATCAAATACATATTTTGATTGGTTTAACTAGATTACTAGTTTGTTTTTAACCCATGGCAGGCATTATACTATTTGCTTGATTGATTTATGTTGGATTTTTCCCCCCTGTATTTCTAGCAAATGAAGAATACTATCAGCTGCTTATGATTAATGACAGTCAGCCATCAGGGCTTGATGTTTCATCGTATACCATAGAAGAAATAGACAGCATCACCTCTGAATACACTCTCAAAAACACAGTGAGTATATGTTTTATCTGTATTATGTCAATGACCCACCCATATCTCAATATAAAATGAATTGAAAATAAAACTGCATATAATGTTTGACTACAGTTCTAGTGAAAGGAACCTCCTTTTACTGACCATGTAGTTGAAAAAGAAAAAAAATCTCATTTTTTAGGAGTCTCAGCCCCTATTTTGTACCCCATCCATGGAATGAGCAATATTTTAGTTGTCTCTTCAGTTTCTGATCATGTCTTCTTGGTCATGTAGGATATCTTTGCCGTGGCCGTGTCACTCATCACTGGGAAGATTGTCTACATTTCAGACCAGGCAGCCTCCATCTTGAATTGCAAACGGGACGTGTTCAAGAATGCTAAGTTTGTGGAGTTTCTCACACCGCAGGATGTTAGCGTGTTCTATAGCTTCACTACACCATACAGACTGCCATCCTGGAGCATGTGCACTGGAGCAGGTATGACACGATGACAAGCTGATAACATGTTCATTAGTACATTAGACACATGCACATCATTTGTCATAAATTTTACTGATTCATTTGAAGGGATAGTCCCCCCAAAAATGCAAATCCTGTCATGATTTACTCACCCTCGTGTTCTTTCAAAACCATATGACTAGCTTTTTTGCTTGGAACAAAAAAGTACATGTTAGGCAGTATGTAAGTCCATGCAATGCAAGTGAATGGCGACTAACATTCTGCCTCACATCTCCTTTTGGGTTCCATAGGTTTGGAACAACATAAGGATGAGTAAATGATGACAGAATCTTCATCTTTTTGTGTACTATCCCTTTAAGACTAAGGCAGGTTTGATATATATAATCATTATTTAAGCAAAGCTGAATATTGCAATGCAGGAAACATTGTGGAAAAAGTCATGGAAATTCATTGGTCAAAAAGTGTGGGATCTATGAATTTAGACAAAGAATTCAATCATGCTTCATTAAATAATCAAACATTTTATTCATTAACAAAGCCTGTGGGCCGCTAATGTTAATAAGTCTGCCTTGTTGTTTTTGAGTTCTGCATTGATTAAATAGACCAAGAAACAGCAGCCAAAGTTGAAAGCTGATCTGTTTTCCACTTGTTGAATTAAACTTGAACTCATCACACTCTTTTCTTGTTTTTCATCCTTATAGAGTCATCGCCATCAGACTGCATGCAGGAGAAATCCTTCTTCTGTCGCATTAGGTGAGTACGTGTGTGTGCTGGGTTGGTGGGTTAGGAGTAAATCTATGCTGACTGCACCCTGTTCACCATCTGTTCATCATGATTTTATTCATACACTTTCCTTTTTTGAATCAGTACAGGGAATAAGTAATTAATTCCGGTGAACCTTTGTCCTTGTAAATGGAAAGATTTGATTTTCATTAATACGCTTGACATCACAATGGAAAACGTTTTGCACAACCTCCTTGGATTACTAGCACTAGCATTGTTTAATTAAAAAAATTATCAGCTTTTGTGATTGCAGGATGTGTTGGTTATACAACCATTAGTTCTGTGTTATTTTTATTTTTATAGAACTGTAATACTGCACTCAAGAAATATCGCACTCGCAATTTGAGATTTAGTACCACATCACTCTTGCTTGTGTGATATTGCTTAAATAACTTGCCTGTAAGGCAGCACTGTACTGATATTCCTTAAACATTCTGGTTAGGGTTTGTTCTAAATCCCTAAACTTTAATTATGTTATTAAACTTTTGCAATTTATTCAGCCTGAAAAGTACAAACTCCATTCAAATTTAGTTTTGTAGTTAGTTTCAGCCTTAGGTGTGCTATCTATATATATATATATATATATATATATATATATATATATATATATATATATATATATATATATTGTAAACTCTTTAATTACTCTATAACTATCTATAACTCTATTTTTAAGTCACTAAAGATTCAAGTTTGAAAATGTCTTATATTGATAGAATATTCGCCTTTCAAAATGTAACTGACAGTGATAACGTTACTTTAATATTTGCATAATGAATTCCTTTTTTTCCACCTTTTATTCTTTATAGAAGGTGATGGCAACTGCAGAGTGGTGCAGCATTTTATTTTGCGTTGAACCAAAGCTTAAAACTTTAACACTATTCTTGGTCTGCCTTGTAAGCACTTTCATTTTCTTCAGGAAATGAAAATCTAGTTTAGTAAACAACTTACAGGAAAATAATTACTCTTTTGGTAGCAGTTCAGATTCAAAAACAGTCTCAAGTTAAAAAATTGTGATTTACGTTTATGGTTAATTAGAGCCAAATATCTTACCAAATTTGAGCTATAATTGATTGACAGTACAGTACATGTGAAGTGTGTAGGGCAGCTATCTCTGTCTCTCTCCATCTAAACTTGATTGGTCTTTCAAAACATTTCAGACTAAATATCTGTCTGTACTTATCATTTCTGATCATTCCCAGCATTTTAATGTTTTTTTTTTAAGGAATGAGTCATCTTAAGTGAGATAAGTGTTGCTTGAATTCAGTGTTATACCTCGACCCTGAACCGCACAAATTCTTTTAACTAATATCACAAATGAATGGCCTTGTTTCAATACCTAGTGAGCTATTTGGCTATCTGCTGCCTTCTATGACAGAACACATTCTTGCACTAAAAAAAGTCAGATGCAGTGCAACAAGTAGAACAGAATGCAGATGTCTTGGAAATGTGCTTTTGTGTGTAACTCTAACCTGTCCTCTTCTCCAGCGGCGGTAAAGAGTGTTACGGAGATCTTCAGTACTATCCCTTCAGAATGACTCCATATCTGATGAAAGTTCAAGACACAGAGCATTCAGAAGATCAGTTCTGCTGCCTCTTGTTGGCTGAGAGAGTGCACTCTGGCTATGAAGGTCAGTCCTTTCACAGGCGTTCTACTGTATGTGTTGTATTTTGTTGTGGCAGTTAGCCTTACAGTTTGCTTAACTACTTAAAATCACCAGTAGCATGTTGCTTGGCAAGTTACAGTTTCAAAGTAGCTTTCTCAACATTGGTACATACTACATCAAAAAAATTAAAAACATTTGAAATGACAGTAGATTGCCTTTAGATTCTGGAATATCTGTTTTGAGATACTGTTTCCTTATGTTTACCCCTCAGCTCCCAGAATCCCCACAGACAAACGGATCTTTACCACAACACACACTCCCAGCTGTGTGTTTCAAGATGTAGATGAGAGGTAAGAGTGTTAAAGGTGTCATCGTTTATTCACCCTCATGTTGTTCCAAACCCATATTTCTTCCTTGGAACGACAAAGGCAAAGTGTTAGGGACTGATGGCTTCAGTCACCATTCACTTTTATTGCATCTTTATTCCAAACAATGAAAGTAAATGGTGACTGAGTTATCAGTCCTTAACACCCTGCTAACATCTGATTACAAAATTAACATTTTGGGGTAAACTTAAACCTTTGAATGCTTGACGAGAGACTTTTATTTTGAAGGGATGGAGAATGTGCATGTGCACAAACTTTTCCAACACATACACACCATCTGACTGACAGCAGAAAAGTAAAAGCAGATTTTGTTTGTACCTTTGTTTGTTTCCTGTACATGCTGTTCAAAATAAAGGTCTCTCATTATAGCGTCAACCTGTGACACTATTCAGAAGGATTGTCTGCACTATGACAAACTTAAAGATTAACTGGTAACATAACCGTTGGGCGTATCACTAAACAACTGTCTGTCCATTGCTACGTTAACTGTTCCTTCACACCTGGTTTTTTTTTCATGTCTCACAATCTTGCATATTAAAGGAATCAACTGTTATCCACTGGCTAATCAGAACTGGTTATGTTTTTCTGTTAGGGCGGTACCGTTGCTAGGATACTTGCCACAGGACCTGATTGGCACACCTGTCCTAATGCACCTGCACCCCAGTGATCGACTAAACATGCTCGGCATCCACAGGAAGAGTGAGTCTTTTTGATTGGATAGACAGGCCAGTGTTTTTGACTGCAAAACTTGATTGAAACTTGAATTTTTTTTTACAATATTCAAAAATAAGTTTGCTTAAAATCAACATGAAATCAAAATCGAAAATTTACCCCATTTACTTTCTTAATGCACATTGCTTGTTATTTTTAATTGGAAAAAAAAAGGTTTTCTTAATAATCTTTTTTTTTTTAATGTAATAATTTACTCGGCCTGTAAAGTGTACGATGCCATTTTAGTGCCATGTTAAAATAAACAAAAATCGAAAAATCATCTCCAGAATGAAGTTGTGATGTTTTGTGAATAAATTCGTGATGCTTTGTAAATAAAAATGTAAAATTTAATTTTTTACTTTATTCTCAAAATATCACTACTTTTAGTCTCGTAATGTTACGAAATATCACTCTTTTCAAAATCCTGCACTCCAAAGATGCCAAATAAGCTTGCCGACATCATGCAAAAACGGTTGTTAAAAACAACAGCAGCAAAATAGCGCCCTCAACTGACAACTGTTATGAGCAACATGGCATAAAAATGGCAGTAATTCTACATAATTAGCTGCAACTACAATACAATGAGTACGCGCAAAATGATTGACAGGCAGAAAGCGTTAGAGCTCACGACACATTTTTGTTTGCTGTTTACAGAGTCTAGTACTGTCACAGAGACAGGTGAGATATCTCAGGACACTTATTTCAGTGATATCTTTCAGGGAGTAGGAACAATTTTTGCATACCTTTCCATCGCTTAATGGAAAAATCCGCTTACAGCACCTTAATATGGACAATTATGATATTATTCTCAAAACATTGTGATGTTACAATTCTATCCTCTAATTCTTAGATGTTTTATTTTTTTATTTTAACATGGCACTAAAATGTCGTGGTAGAAATGACTTTCATTTTTCGATGAGGTCACAAATACTTTTTATTTTTTCAGGCCCCTCCCACCATTTAACACCTACTTTTCATGATGGATAAAATCCGTTTCCAGCCCTTCATTTTTTTCTTATTGAATATTTCACTAACAAATACGTCAAATTATGGAGGTTAAATGGGTTTGAATGCTGTTTCATGATGACTTTAAATGTCATGTCTCTTTCTTTTAATGGCATCAGTCTTACAGTATGCTGGCCAGCCATTTGACCACTCCATCCGCTTCTGCGCACGTAACGGAGAGTACGTCACCATAGATACCAGCTGGTCCAGCTTCGTCAATCCATGGAGCCGCAAGGTTTCCTTCGTCATCGGCAGACACAAAGTTCGCATGTGAGTGCACAAGCTGAATAAGGAAATGTGACTGAATGTTCCAGGATAGCTTTTATTTGTTACAACATGAGACACAGTTGAACTTCTGGCTGTAGTGTATATTTATAAATGGAAACTATTTATAATTTATAATTGTAGATATAAATGTAATTTTGTCTATCCTTCCAGGGGTCCAGTGAACGAGGATGTTTTTGCAGCTCCGGCCGCAGCTGAGGGCAAATCCTTAGACTCAGACATCCAGGAAATTACTGAGCAAATACACAGACTCCTGCTGCAGGTGCGAAAACTCATTCACATTAAAAGAGCTAAATCGTGACTGAGAGAGAGATTAAAGGCAAAGTGTTTAATTTCTGTGCCACTAGCGTCACCAAATGCAATTGCAAAAATAAAGACAGTTTTCAAACAGATTTCCCAAACACTCCCTCATCTGCCATTATTCAGACAAAACAGGTCAGAACCAAATATCTCAGTCACCCATGGTGACTCAAGAAAGACATGGAAGAATATAAGCATAAAGAGACAGTTTAACAAAAAGAGACTATGAGATTGAAAGCCAAATGAAAGACCGTATAGGGCATTTATTCTTGCGCTTCATTGAAAGGCACTTAAGTAAGAATCTGAAAAAATGTAAATGTAACAAACATGAAAATGAGACTTCAAGAGATAGTTCACCCAAAAGTTAAAATTTTGTCATCATTTGCTCACCCTCATGGTTTTCCAAACTGTATGACTTTCATCTGTGAAACACAAAAGGAGATGATAGGCAGAATGTTTGCTTTAGTCACCATTCACTATAACTGTATCGAAAAAAGGTGCAGTGAAAATGAGTGGTGACTGAGACTTACATTCTGTTTCACAGAAGAGAGAAAGCGATTTGGGGTTGAAACAACGTAAGGGTGCTTAAATGATGACAGCATTTAAATATTTTGGGTGAACTATCACTTTAAGGAATGAGAAAAGTAATAGTCAAGACAATTAAATGTTAGTGGGTGTTTGTGTGTGTTTGTTGTAGCCGGTGCACAACAACGGTTCAAGTGGCTATGGAAGCCTCGCCAGTAATGATCATCTGATGAGTGTAGCATTGTCCAGTGAGAATAATGGTAAAGGAACACGGCAACCATGTGAGGAAGAAGACGTTAGCCAAACCAAACCGGTGAGTGACATGATGAATTATTACAGTAATGTACAGTATAACCTTGGCTGTAATAGGATCCCTGTTGTGTTTCAAGGTTCTCTAGATCCTCACAATCAACCACATAACTGCTAAAATTTGACTTTAATAAAATATTGAACAATAAGTGGTCAGCATACATGGAAATTCCTTCGATAATGTTTGAAAAGACTCCCAGAATGCACCTCATGAAGTTGGTTGAGAGAATGGTTAGAGGGTGCAGAGCTGTAATATAGACAAATAGTGGATACTTTGAAGAACCTAAAATATAAGATCGTTTTGATCAGATATTGATCAGCTTGAAAATATCAACTTTTTACTAGAAAATGTCATTTTTTACCTCATAATAGGTTGTTATCACTAGTAAAGCCAGTTTTAATCAGATCAGATGTCATTTTAACAAAAGAAAATAAAACATTTTACTAGAAAATGAAATTTTTACCTCATATCTTGTTATTATTAGAAAATGTCTGTTTTGCCAGATCAAATTACGTTTTAATTAGAAAATATACTGTTTTTACTAGAAAATTTCATATTTTTACCTCAATATCTCGTTATCACTAGAAAATGGCTGTTTTTACCAGATCAGATGTCATTTTAACTAGAAAATATAAAAATTTTAATGTCATTTTTACCAGATCAGATGCCGTTTTAACTAGAAAATAACTAATTTTATTAGAAAATTAATTGTTTTATCTCATATCTCATTATTATTAGAACATTTCTGTTTTTGTCAGATCAAATGTTGTTTTAATTAGAAAATATACTGTTTTTAGTGGAAAATTTCATATTTTTACCTCAATATCTCGTTAGCACTAGAAATTTTTGTTTTTTTCCAGATCAAATGTCGCTTTTAAGTAGAAACTTCTTTTTTTTTTTACTAGAAAATTACATTTTTACTTCATATCTCGCTATCACTAGAAAATGTCTGTTTTTACCTGATCAGATGTCATTTTAACTAGAAAATGTCAAATTTTTACAACAAAATTTCATATTTACTTCATAATACCTCACTATCATTATGGTTTAATCAGATCAGATGACATTTTTACTAGAAAATATCTGTTTTTTACAAGTAAAGTGTAAAACTATCTCATATACTATCCACATATTATCTCGTTTTTACCAGATCGTATATTGTTTTTAATAAAAAATGTCTAATTTTTACTAGAAAATATGTTGTTTCTACCATATAATATCTAGTAATAACAACAAAATTGGGAGTGAAAAAAATTAAATGTGTCAGGTAGCATTGTGAGACTATATTTTGGTCACTACATAATTCCCATACTTCCATTTTTGTTGTTTCACTGTTTTGATGACTACTGTTATTCATAATTGTTGATAGTAATAATATAAATATAAATAACAAAGAAAAAGCAGATGTGGCCAAACTTATGATTTTTTGTGTGTTTCCTCAGAGGAGCTTTCAGGAGATCTGCAAAGGGGTTCACATGCTGAAAAACCAGGAGCAGCTGTTGAAGAGGAGCCCTACAAGTACGTGCAGAAATCCATCTTCATCTGTCATCTGTGTCTATGTCTTGAAATCCGTGCCTAAATATTGTACCTTCTTCCCTGCAGAGTTTCTCCAGAAAGGTCCCGTGGTTCGGCCCAAAGACTCGGCGAACCCTGTGAATTTGAGAGAGTCCACTGAAGACCAGAGAGCGGCTGTTCAAGAGGAGCTGGCCTTCAAAGATCAGACTGTCTGTTCCTATCAGCAAATTAGTTGCCTGGACAGCGTAATCAGGTACAAAGATACAAAGACACAGCACAGTGAAATCTGATTTGTGATGGTTTCTGATAGGTTTAAGGAAGGAAACTGTCTCGACTCATTTGGTTTGTCAAATTTATGGACTTGTTGATCGTTTGGCACAAACACAAGTCGAACAACTGAATTAAATGTGCTTGCAAGAAAGTAAAAGAACTTGTTTACATGAGTCAGCAGAGGGAATCGACTGATAATGTCTCTTCATCTGAAATCAGCTTCAGAAACATGGTACAAAATGTGAAGCCAAAAAAGTCAGAAAAGCCTAAAGCACAATTTAGAGGACCCAATAAAATGTAAAAATAATGATTTATTTTTTCAACACACATCCAAAGTCCCTACTTCACAAGTGTGAAAATTCGCCTCACACAATTAAGCAATGAGGTTTTTCGTTTTTGTTTTGTTTAGGTCTTTTTTTTTTTTCACCAGCCAATGAGAAATAATGTTTTGTGTTATTTGTCCAAAACACTCACTTCCAGTAAACGTCGAGCTGTTGATATCTCATACACTGATAAAAAAAATTCACATTGTGCTCTGTGTTGCATCTAATCTTTTCTTTGTTTTTATGAGAGATTTTATATATGAACAAGTTATTCCTTGTGTTTGTCTTGACTGATATTTGCTGATTAGAGAACATGCAATAGAATTTCTACTCTCACATTTCACTGGAAAACCACAATAAACAAGTGATTATAGGGACAGAATGGTACAAAACAAGGCAAATCTTGTGTGCTTTTATTCTGAATCCTGAATACTTGTTTCCATTGATGATGGCTTTCTCACTCTCTCTCTCAGGTATTTGGACAGCTGTAACGTGCCCATCACAGTGAAGAGGAAGTGCCAGTCTTCCTCAAACACAACATCCTCTAACTCAGATGAGGACAAACGGAGAGGCGTTGAGAACTCCATGCAGGTGACTGAAGGTACTGTGAAAATCCTGTTTGTTCATGCATAATGGAGTCAGATGATTTACAGTATCTTTTGATTCTGTGTGTATTACCCATACTTATCTTCTATTAGCTGTTGTTATCCATCTAGGGTCAGAAATTAACCAGGGCTTAGGGCAAAAATGCCACTAAAAGTGAAATATATAAAAAACAAATGTCCCTTTAGTGAGTTCCAATGTTATATAATTCTTTTACTCTGTTTTCCAACATTTAATATCATAATGATTTCATAGCCTCTGAGCCTCTAAGTTGTAAGTTGTAATATAAGTATAGTACTGTAATGACCTGTAGCTGTCAGATATCTGTATTCACTGTTTCTTAAACAAATGTTGTTGAACTAATATGAAGGATTTTTTTATTTGTATTTTTTATACGTATCATCCATAATTGTTCTGATTGAATTACTTATATTTATGAATCGTATTAAAGTGTTTGACATAGATTTACAGTAACCCTTAGTCCAGAATAAGATTGAGAGTTTATTACAAATGGATTTTCAACATTTTATGTAGGTTTTTAGTTGTTTTACCTATATTATACTGGATTTTAACCTGGATTTCGCCAGGAAAATAGCCATCGAAACTGACGTGGTATTAAAAAACAAACAAACAAACAAATAAGATAACCAATAGAGGTAAAACAAAATGCCCCTGAAAATTTGTGACCACGTTTACACGCACTTAAGAAAACGGTTTATTCCAGGGTTTTTGCAGAAAGTGGCGTTTAAAGAATAATGAGCGGTTTAACTCACATGGGTTTTCTCCTGGAGAACATGGCTTATGTGGCCATGTAAATGCATAAGCGGCATTCTTACAGGTTTTTCATATCTACAAGTCAACACAACGTAAAGAATTCAACATTTCTGGAAGTATAGTGGGGAAAAAAGAAAAGCACATATACTATAAAATATATATACCAATATATATACCCATTTAAAAAATCAAATACTGTCCCTCACGTCCGTGTATATGTGCTCAACTGCACTGGGGGAATCCCAGAGTTTTACATAAGAGGGAAACTCATTAATGCAGTGCAATTCCGCTGCAGATCGCAATGGAAAGTGAAGGAAACAAGCACAGCATCAACTCAATATCTGGGAATGAAGTAAAGCAACAGAGACTGAAATAGCCAGGTTTTTCTCGGATGCCATGTTAGTTATTTACAGATGTGTCGTGAGGAAATTACATTGCTGTGGAGGAAGCTGCTTATTGACCAAGCCGCATGTATACAGCAGTATATAGAAAGCCAAAAGCCAAAGCCAAAATAAAAACGCAAATGCCAATTTCAGGTCTTAAGCAATAAGGGGCGTTCTGTAAGTGAGGTCAGTTTCAAGGGGGAAAATTTTGTCCTTTATAAAAAAAGAAAAGAAAAGAAAAGTTAAAGTACAAATCGTAGAAGTGCGTTTATTAGCACACTTTCTGTAAAGCTCCTTTTGAACAATATGCATTGTAAAAAGTGCTTTACAAATTAACTGAATTGAATTTAAACTCTCATACATCGCTAATGCTAACGTGCACACAAAGTACACTCAAGATTCTCATCCCGGCCCCAGATTCATCTGATTGATCCATTGTTTGTGATCTAATCCTTTGACATTCATCTTGTGTGATCCGATCACAAGTGCTCAAGCGAGACAGTAATCAGGTTTTCTGATTTCATGACCACATATTTCAGTTCTTCAAGAAGGTTAAAAGGCTAAACATTTTATTTAGTGACCTTCTAATTTATTCTTTCTCTCTCCATTCTTTCTGCCCTCAGAGTCTGGCCATCTGAAGGACCAACCAGGTCTCTCGTCATTAGATATGTCCAAGAAGCCGCCAGGTTCTGGTGTAGTGAGCCCGTCTCTAACACCACTTCCGTTGCCCAGTAAACCTGAAAGTGTGGTTTCCATTACCAGCCAGTGCAGCTACAGCAGCACCATAGTACATGTGGGAGACAAGAAAGGTAAGATGATATATTCCTACTTTTTATCTATTCTGACCTTTTAAGCCAAAACGCAGTAACTACGTCTACACAGAAACTGAGAAAAATGGCTTCATGGCACAAATGTCCAGCCAAATGTGGATTAATAAAATAGTCTCACTGTTTTCTCTGAATCTGAGCACAGATGACCCAAACCAAAGAGTCACAGGACGGATCACAGTCTAAAAGACACAATTTCTGTTATAGTCACTGCGTTTTGTCTTTGTCGAGAAGTATTATTATAGGTAATACAGTATGTTTTTCCAGTGGTGTTGCAAGATCTGGGCTGAAGGGGCTTTACCCCCATTTTTTTTTCTTCTAAATAACCACAAATGTTTTAGAGGCAAAATGGTAGTATCGCAATAACAAGTTTATTTTTTTTATTTTTTTTCAAACCATGACAATAGTAATAGTAAAAACACTAATAGCCAAATTGTTTGTAAAAGCAATTGTTTACACTTGTAGAAAGCTTTGTATTGCAAGACTAATGGGCTTATACCCAGATGTCATTTATTTTATATTATGTCTTGTGCTACACTCCTGTGATTGTTCTTATCTGTATTAGGGCTACATGTCTTTTCTCTGTTCCTTGGTAAAACACTTCTTTTGTTTTAGTTGTATCAACAAGACACATCTCTACAAAGCAAGAGTTCTCTTCCAAACTTCACTTGCAAAGTTAGTAAAATCTTCCCACAACATAGGGACTAAAATGATTGCATCCCAATGAAACATTGATTGATTGAGTTGGTTTGAGGGTGGAGTGAAACTAAGGTGTCCATCAAACTGACATTTACAAGAATTCATTCACCCTACTTGCATTTCCCTCTAGTGTCCTTCCCAACATGCATAAAATAAGCTTGAGAATGCCTCGATGCAGCTTGTAAACAAGTGCTGGTCAGGCCACCTGTGTCTTGGGATGACACTGTGTTTGTTGTTGTTGTTGTTGTTTTTGAACGTCTCATATTTTTCCTTTGCAGAAATCATTGAAGACGTTCCCAGTGCTGAAGGAACTGAAGGTCAGTGTCTCGTTGTGCCCCCGGCTGCTGTCTCACCCCAATGCCAGGAGAGAGAGACTTACAAGAAACTGGGCTTGACCAAGCAGGTTCTGGCAGCACATACGCAGAAAGAGGAGCAGGCATTTCTCAGTCGCTTCAGAAAGCTGCAAGGTGTGCATGGTTTTAAAGCAGACTGCTCCCACTATCTGGAGAAACAGAAAGGACAGGTCGCATCTGAGGGTAAGTGTTTGTTAACGATCTGAGCTTAAGTCTAAACCTGAATCATCACTATAACAATCATTGAGGTGAGCTAATGAGTTTTAAGCGTCTTTATTCAGAGATACCGTTTTTGGACCATTAAGCCACACTCTACTGTGAATGTCTAGATGTCATCCATTAGATCGAACCAAGTTGCATTTGTTTTAAAGAGAAACAGCACAAGCAGAAGCACACTTTTAAAAACAATAAAGCTATAAAAAAATAGTTATACTTTTTAAAATTAAGACCTGTGATTCATATTCAGCAGAAATCTGGAGCTTTCTGTGGAATTATTGTGGAATTCACAGATTCTCTGTTTGCTTTAAGCAATATTCCGGGTTCAATACTATTTAAGCTCAATCAACAGCATTTGTAGCATAATATTGATAACCGCTGAAAATATTTTCAACTCATCCCTCGATTTATTTTTTAAAAAGCAAACATTGCAGTTACAGTATAGCAGTTACAATGGAAGTGAATGGGGCCAGTCAATAAGCGAAAATACACATTGTTTTAAAAGTATATCCACAAGATGTAAGCATTATACATGTTTACATGATTTTAATGTGATAAAAATCAATTACAAGGCTCATGGCGTTATGTCGTCATGGCAACGAAGTTGTAATATTGGATATGGTAAATAACTTAAAGCCAAGTGTACACTACACGACTTGCAGTCGGCGCCCTGCGACTCACATTCCTGTTTTTCGTCGTGCTGGTGTGAATACTTCAGGACTGTAGTGTATCAACTACGCGACCATTCGTCCCAGACTGAGGCCATGTGTACACTGGTATTAAGATGCGTTTTGGGTGATGATCCGAACACAAATGTATAGGCAAGACATCACCGGTACACCTGGTTGTCTCTTTTGACCACTTGTGTTCGGATTTCGAGGAGAGAGTCTCTGATTTCATGAGGACATACATCAGTCATTACATCTGTGTATTTCTAAATGATGATAAAGCTAAAAAAAAAAAAAAAAAAAAGATAAGAAAGAAAGTGCTAAAAATGGCGCACAGTTTTTACATTTTCCGACCATATGCTTATTTCCCTTTAAATCCGCTCATAACTGCCAAAAAAACGGCCATTACAGCTGCCTTTAGTGTCGTCCCATTTCAAACGGATCGCCCAAAATGCATCGTAAAATTTAGATAATGAAATCCACAAACTCACGCAGTTTATTCTTGATAACATGTCAACAAACATGAAAGAATGCCTCTCTCCCATTTTCGTGCTTATTGGAACCATTTGCAAAGGAAAAATAATAATAATAAAACAGCTGACTATAATAAAAACAGCGAGTAGGGAGATGTGGGTGAGGTTTTACTTTATTTGTTCTTATTTTTGTCACCAACTACCCAATACCTTGCTCTTCTCTTTTCGACAAACATGAAAGAATGGCTCGCACCCGATTTTACACGTATTTGCACTAATTTGCAAAGGAAAACAATTATAAAAACAGCTGAAAATAATAGACAGTGGGAAGGGAGAAGTGGGTGGGGTTTCATTTTTTTTATTTTTTTATTCTGCTTCGTAATACCTTGCCCACATCTTACGCTCTTTATTTCATTGGCTGTGGCTCATTGTCATCTATCGCTTGTCGGGACAGTGCACACACCTGACAAAAAGACATCTAGATATCAAGCTGTTTTGAAAACTGTTGCAGTGTCTGGGACTCGACTCGGCCTGTCGCAGTAGTGCCCACAAAACAATACCCTTCATCATGAGATCCGAGACTTCTCATTGCAGACCAGTCGCCGACTCAAAACATCAAAGGAGACGAGCTTGAGTCATGTAGAGTACACTAGGTTTTACACATATACGGTTAGCAAGTGATTTTATCACACTAAAACCATGTTAACACGTGTAATGTTTACATCTCGTGGCTACACTTTTGAAACAGTGTGTATTTGAATGTTTACTTTCTGGGCCCATTCACTTGTATTGTAAGCGCTGTACTGTAACCGCAATTTTTGCATTTTTTAAGTCCTTAAAACTGAGCTCCGTTACCCGTTACCATGCTCTCTCTCTTTCTCTTTTTGCAGCTGTGCCTGCTGTTCGCTCATGTAAGCAGGTTGGTGCTGCACCGGAGACAACCGTAACTCGCCGAGGTCGAAACAAAAAGACCAAATCCAAACGCATCAAGCCGAACGAGTCATCTGAAAGCACCACTTCTGGTCGCAGACCAGCACCCAGACCTCAGCTGCAGGGACTCTACCAGACCTCCTGGTCTCCTTCAGACACATCTCAGTCCACGTACCCCGTCACCTACCCGGCCGTGATGCCCGCGTATCCTCTCCAAGTCTACCCGGGGGCTGGTACCATACCACCCAGGGTGGATGCTTCTATGTCGGGTTTTGAAAACAGTCAGTGCAACCAGGATCCACAAATACCAATGCAGCCCATTCAGACACCATACAATGCCCCTTTGGTGACGCCCATGGTTGCCCTGGTACTGCCGAACTACATGTTCCCTCAAATGGGTAGCACGCCAGGGCAGCCTTTCTACCCAAAGCAGGGGAGTTTCCCTGCCCAGCCTCCCTTTCAACCGCAGCCTGGTTTCCCCACACAGACGCAATGTCCTCCGCAGTCCACTTTTACAATACAGACTAAATTCACCCCTCAAAACCCTTTTACCCCACAGCCTCCATTCAAAACACAGCCATTTACGTTCACGTGCCCGGACGAGACCCCAAAACCACCCACCCCTGAGCGGCCATCACGGAGTCCCACCCCTCAGTCCATGGGTGGAGGGGGACCGCCCTCCCCTCCTTTGTTCCAGTCGCGATGCAGCTCGCCATTGCAGCTCAACCTCCTGCAGTTAGAAGAGACCCAGCGCTCTGCTGAGAGACTGGAGACCACAGCGCCCTCTGTTGTGCAGCAGGGGAACAGCAGTAATACTGTGGAGAAAGCAGGGAGTGCAACTGGGCAGGCCAAATCTGACAAGGATGTGCCACAAGTAAGGACTCCATCTCTCTCTTTCTCTTCCATGATACCATGTGCAAGATAGTACCATGTTTTTGGACATTATGATACCATGGTAATACCATGTTTATGTTTATGTATATTGGTACGTATACGATTTTTACTGTATTTTATTGCATTTGTAAAATCTACTTTACAACATATGCTGTTTGTTCCAACGTATAGTTCCTCTGAAAAAAAATTAAAAAAAATAAAAACACCCTTTTACATCATCTGAAAATATAATCAAAAAGCTAAAGATTACCATGTAGATGTACCACGATATCAACATGTTTTTGGACATGATGTTATAGTAGTACCCTTTCTGGACATGTACCATCATGGTCATACCATATTTTCCTATCACCCTTTCGTTCTTTCATCACAATTTACTGAATGGCAATTCTATTATTTGACCAACAGGTGGCAGTACCTCTTTTTTTAAGCAAGTGACTCCAGCGTTTTAACCCTTGCATTCTTTAAGGAGCGGTCTCACTAGGCTCTAAACATACTTAAACATAAAATTACTTCAGACCCATAATAAATATGGGCAACCGGATATGATGTCACGCTCTGTGGCTTCTGTGTTTAATAAGTTCACACCCCAGACTATGCCCAAGTTCATGCAGGAGGTCTATAGTGAAAGCAGCCAAAAAGTGAACTGTGAACAGAGCAGAAAATACATTATTAGCTGTTGTAGGTCAATCAAATGACCTCTCCTGGCCCTGCCCTGTTTTTCAGGATGAAAGTTCACCTGTCAACGTCCAACATAGCGATGAGTTCTCATTGTCTAGTGACCTGCTGGACATCCTTCCAGAGGACTCGCAGTCTGGCACCGGTTCTGCCACCTCAGGATCCATGGGCTCTGGTTCTAATGGCTGTGGAACATCTGCCAGTGGTGGATCTGGCAGTGGAACAGGTCAGTACAGGATGAGAGTTTGCAACAGTAAATCTGATATAAGGCTGGGCAGTATATTGAATAGTCACGATATATCCATGATGATGTTTCTGGCAGTATATAATTTAACACATTGTGAAAATTATAAGGATTTCTAAAGACAGCGTCATTAGACTAGTTTCACAGTGAGCACATTTACATACACGTTTTTGCACAGATTACAAGCTGACAATGAGCAGGTTTACATGCACACTAATATGCTGATTACTCCCAAAAATCAGCTTATTTAAAAAATTTGACAAAGCAAGAAAGGCGTGTTTATGTGAGATTTGAAATAATTGCATTATTCTCTGCTTTTGACGTCAAACCGTGAAGAGACATGCACTCATCACGTGCGCACATTGGATAAGCCTGTGAGAACACCGGTGAAGGTGTTAACATGCAACGCAAAATCGGCGTAATGGGCAAAAATCTACACGTCGCCCGGTTTATTCTTACGCTGATAAAGGAACACAGTTTATTGCGTTTACATGACCACACGCATTGTCTGCTTACTAAGCATAATCAGTGTAAGAACGTGCGTGTAAACACGCTCAATGTAAACACAATGTTTTCATTTACCTGTGTAAGGTCACAAACAGCTTAAAAATAAAGCGGTAGATTTTTGCCCATCACCTCGATTTTGCGTTGCATGTGAACACCTTAACCAGCTTGTTTACCGGCTTATCCAGTGTGTGCACGTGTTGTCCTGTGTTGTGTTCCCAGTTAGCAGAGAATAACACGATTATTTCAGATGTCATGTAACTTCTTGGTTTGTCTGATTTTTTTGTAAATAAGCAGAATTTTGTTACAGTTATCAGTGTATTGATGTGCATGTAAACAGGCTCAAAGAATTTATATATACTGTATACATATGTATATATAATATATATTAATTAAATATTTACTGTCTTTTATTTCATGCATAAAACATTTGTAATCAAATTGGCTACAATTGCTGTTTGAAAAACCCCACCCTTTTAAGTGATTTCAGAGCACATGCATGAATATTGAGATATATATCAAATATTGTAAAAAGGCTAAGAAATATCACCCAGCACTTTACAACGCCTTTTGCTAATTGTTGATTTGAAGTGTTTTATATTTGTAATGTGCAGATCTAAGCGTATACAAGCTTGTAAAAGAAAATACCAAGAAAAAACAACAAAAGAAGAACAATGTTATATTTGAGGCCCACAATATTCAAAATGTACCAAAATATTAAAGCGGGTTGTCTAAGGTTGTGTTGAGGAGTAAATAACTAAAATAAGCAACGCTACTAACCACCTAACTGCATTTTTCAGTAGTGTGACAATAGTTCATCTGTTTTCAGAATAGTTTAGCTTATGCAGTGACGAGCTACTTTTCTAACAAGTAGCGGTGTAGCATGACAAAATGCTGCATTGCTTTTTTATTGTCTCATTGGATTGCACTTGCAGCTCTACAGCTGTGCTAACTTGCTTTTCAAAGATTCACTTCTCTAACCACCCCTTTGTTCTCTGAATCTTTCACAGGAAGCAGTCACACAAGCAACAACAGCAGTAACTACTTCGGCAGTGTTGATTCTTCGCAGAAATCCCATAAGACCAAAGGACCAGGCTCCGGTTCCGGTTCCGGCTCGTGTCCGCAGGCGTTGGAAGGGAGTGAGAACCTGATCAAGTATGGACTGCAGGACCCACTGTGGCTGCTCATGGCTGACGTGGACGAAGATGTTATGATGTCATACCAGCTACCTTCTCGGTGAGTGGGAGGAGAGAGGAGAAAGACCCCCAACCCCACATTCAGCCCTGTATTTTTAAAGGTGCATTTGTATGTTGAAGTGGCTTACATTGGATTACATTGACACCTAGTGGCCTGGATGCTGCATCATTCAAACACAGTAGTTTTCAGTTAAGAATGCCATTGCAGAAAGCCAGGATTAATTTAATCCATGAATGAAAGTGTCCAATAGCAAGGCAATTACTGAGAGTAGTATTCAGCTGGTCATAATATGCTAACATGGCTGCCCCCATTAGGCGCCCCTGCCCCATGTAGAATAAAAAGAGCTTACTGATATGACTGAACTCTTTACCTCACATGAGTTGTCATGATTTCATACACATGTTTTAAAAATAACTATTTCTTTAGAAGTAAAACTTTTTAAATGAGTAAAAAAGTTACTGAGTGAACCTTTAATAAATCACAATTGTCATATTCTCATCCCATTTCAACCACTTCCAATCCATGAGTGGCAATCCACAGCTTTAAAGTTAGAGTTCACATCTTTTTTAACCAAGTTGAGGATATTTTCTGTCTAGGTAATCAAGGTTAAACCTTTATCTGCCAATTTTCAGGACTCCCAGGGTCAAAACTATGTTTTCCAGGCCTGAACAGATCATGAAAAAATGAATAAAATCTTAAACGTCATGGCAATTTCTTTAATAAGTATATTATTCCACTCATAAATATTTCATTGGTTAGATATTGCTCTTGTGTAGAGTAAAACGTGCTTGCAAGCCATAGTGATTTTTTAATTCATAGGTTGAATTAAAAATTAGTTTGAATGATTAGTTTGAATGATTCATGTGTGAACTGGTCTGAATTTCATTAATTTTTAAATCTATTTAAGATCCAGTAATAACAAATGATTGGAAAATTTATTTGTTTTTATGTGTTGAAACCCTGCACTTAAACAGAAAATTCCTGTTTTTATGTGGGTATTTATGTATTTTTTAATAATGAGTTATCCACAGAAATCAGGGCCTGGATTTGCCAAAGTCTTAAGGCTAAAATTATCTCCTAATGCGTAATTCTGGTCACCAGCAAAGTGTAACTGTGTTGCGCGAATGAATTGGAAATTTATGTCATCTGTCAGCAGAATCATCTATCAAACTATATGTGCCCTCTCCAGAGTTTTCCTGTGGATACGCGCTCGCTGCAGAGAAAAAAAGGTGGCATTCACGGCCATCTATCTATAAATATGAGTGTGTGTGTGTGTGTGTGTGTGTGTGTGTGTGTGTGTGTATGTATATATATATATATATATATATCTCCTGCTATCTGTCTATGAGGAATTCACTGACAAATTGCGCTTGCCTATATACCAATCACTTTGGGCGAATTAAGAAAGCACGGTCATAAAACGTGACGACATCCATTGCAACGAGGTCAACTCCGCCTTACTCTTACATTAAGATTTCCTTAGTAAAACTTGCTCTCAAGCCTAGTGTACACTACATGACTCAAGCTCGTCTCCTTAGATGTTTTGAGTCAGCGACTGGTCTGCGACGAGAAGTCTCGGATTTCACAACAAACCGTCTTGTTGTGTCCGCACTCCTGCGACATTCTGGGACTAGTCCCAGACGCTACGACAGTTTTCAAAATTGCTTGATATCTGGACGTCTTGTCGTCAGGTGCGCACTGTCCCGACGAGCAAAAGACGTACAAATTTAAAGGGGAATAAGCGTACGACTGTAAAATTAATAAAGCTAATGCATGAACATGTACAATAGGGACACAGAAACGAGCAGCATGCACATCAGAAGCTCTGTTACAGGTACTGCACTAAAATAACTCAGAATTCTGCTCAAAACTTCATGTTTGGGAATATTTCGAGAAACTGTGTGCCGGTGTTTAGCGCTTTTCTTCCTTGTCTTTTAATTTTTTGTGCTTTATTATCATTTAGTAAAACACAATGTAATGATTGATGTATGTCCTCATGAAATCAGAGACTCTCTCCTCGAAATCCGAACACAAGTGGTCAAAAAGAGACGACCAGGTGTACCGGCGATGTGTCTCGCTTGTACATTTGTGATCGGATCACCCAAAACGCATGGCCTCAGTGTACACATGGCCTCAGTCGGGGACGAATGGTCATGTAGTTGATACACTACAGTCCTGAAGTGTTTGCACCAGCATGACGTAAAACAGGACTGTTAGTCGCAGGGCGTCGACTACAAGTCGTGTAGTGTAAGCTTGGCTTTAGCAGTTGTGTGAATGGGTTTTAACCAAAAAACTCTAAACTAGGAAATCTTTGGAGAACTCCAAGTGGTAAGATACAAATCTTTGTGAATGCGGGCCCTGGAGTCCTAAAGTATGCAGCTTTTGTGTGGAGTGTTAAAGGATGTGAATGGGACAGAAATCTCCCTTTTGTGTCATATTATTCTGCCATCTCTTCCCAGCATCTTAACAATGCCATATTATTAGAATTACAGAAGTCCAGTAACATATGTTTAAAAGTGTGTCCGTCAAGCAAAGACGCTGACTACCACACCTGGAGTTGCAAGTTCAAATCCAGGGCGTGCTGAGTGACTCCAGTCAGGCTTCCTAAGCAAACAATTGGCGCTGGTTGCTAGGGTGGGTAGAGTCACGTTGGGTTAACCTCCTCATGATCGCTATAATGTGATTCTCGCTCTCGGTGGGGCGCGTGGTGAGTTGTGCATGGATGCCGCGGAGAATATCGTGAGCCTCCCACGCGCTGGGTCTCCACGGCAATGCTCTCAACAAGCCACGTGATAAGATGAACGGACTGACGTCTCAGACGCGGAGGCAACTGAGATTCATCCTCTGGGTGGATTGAGGCGAGTCACTACGCCACCATGAGGACTTAGAGCGCATTGGGAATTGGGCATTCCAAACTGGGGAGAAAACGGGAGGGGGAAAAAGTGTGTCCTTTAGGGGGCGCTACTCAAATATTCTTTTGTGTTTTGCATCTACTTTGTCTACTTGGTCAGTGAGTGAGCATTTGTTTGTGTTTCTGTTCCCTTTACAGTGATATTCAGAAAGTTTTGAAGGAGGACAAGGAGAAGTTGAGGCAGATGCAGAAAAGTCAGCCATGCTTTACAGAAGAACAGAAGAGAGAGCTGGCAGAAGTGCATCCCTGGTTGAGAAGAGGTGGGCTGCCCAAAGCCATCAACGTCAAGGTACACACCATCATGGAGATTTAATCGGATGATTAAAGGGCTAAATGACAATTAAGTCATCATTTACTCACTCACATCCAAACCCGCATGAACACAAAAGGAAATGTTAAGCATGGTCATGCTTCGGTTTTTCATTCAATGAAAGTGAATAGGGATGGGTGCTATCGAGATCCAAAAATGACAAGCACCATAAAAGAATCATAAAAGTAGTGTACATGACTCTTGTGCTATATTCCAAGTCTTCTGAAGCCATACAATAGGAACGCCAGAGTAGTTATTTACAGTATTTACTGAAAATCAGTATCTCATTTGCAGTTGCATACTGTATGTCGACATTAGAGTGAGTAAATAATGAGCGGATTAAATTTTTGGGTGAACTATTCCGTTGAGGAAGTAAAATGGGTGCAAACGCTGTTTTATGTTGACTTATTACATTTGTTTGTTTGCAGGCATTTTTTGGTTGCGATGAGGTCAGTGAAACACTAACAGAGGACGAGTCGCCAGACCTGCACATGGGAGAAAGTGAAAGCAGTGATGTTACCATGCCCCCAGCCAATAGCAATGAAGACCCTACACATTCAAAAGCACATGCCTGTCCTGGACCTGTCACCTAACACCCATGTGTACAAACCTCATCTGATTGGACAATGCTGACATTTTAGCACTGAGAGAGTGTGTCTGCCACAGCCACAAACCTTTAATTAAGATAGGCTGTAGTGAGATGATTGTGTGTTTGTTTCTGTGTTTGTGTTTTGTACAGATGTGTAAATACACAATTTGAATGGACGGATGGATGAATCGATGCATAAATGAATGTGAAAGCAAATAAGAGTAAAAGATATTTCCAGACAGTTTAAACTGTCTCAGAAGCCAGACTCAGGACTGTTCAGTGACCACAGCTGTTTGGATGGAGTATTAAAATGATAGTTCACCCAAAAAACAAAAAGAATGTCATCATTTACTCACCCGCATGTTGTTGCAAACCTGCAAAACTGACTGTTCTCTGTGGAACACTAAAGGAGATATAAGGCAGAATGTTAGCCTTAGTCATGATTCACTTTCATTGCATATTTTTTTCCAGACATTGAAAGTGAATGGTGACTGAGAGTGTTAGTCCCTTTTGTGTATCACGCAAAAGAAAGACTTCTGGAACGACACCAGGATGAGTAATGACAGCAGAATTTTCATTTTTGGGGTGAAGTATGCCCTCCTTTCTAGTGTTATCCTGAAATGTTTTTGTTGATGTACATACACTGCTGTCTGGGATTTTCTGTGACTGAGTTATTTTCCTCTTTGCATTTCTTTTTTTACTACATAAAATGTTTTATATGTATTTTTCCCCTTCTAAATACAGACGTTAAGCACTTAAAAAAGTTCTTCTGAGGTTTGATAGTTGTGTTTTGGGATAGGTATCTGATATCCAGTCAATTCACAATCCTACACAGAGAACTTGTAGTTTATGAGCTTGAATATTATTTATTAAACTAGGACAGTTCAAAGGTACTTGGACTTAAGAGAACATAGTCAGATAACTTTTGTTTACAATGGCAGCTTATTTATTCAGTTAGTGGGTGAATCTAAAAGCTCAAGTTACATTTAGCGTTACGTAGAAGAGTTGGGCTAAGAAGTTTAGGTGCTATTTTCTTATTCGGACTGTCTATTTTGTTTCAAAGGCAGTCTACCTGATAGTCTGTTTCAATGTAGCATCTCAGTGTTAAATTCTCCTCTTTATTAAGGCCAAGACTAATGCTTTGCTCAGAGGTGTAATAACCGCCCTGACAAAAGTCTCAGTCCAATCTATGATCTCCTGTGAAGACCTGTCCAACACAATTACTAAAGCACAGAAGCACTTTATTATGGATGAATGGGCCAAATGACATTAAATATTGCATTTTTAGGTCTCCATTTTGAAAGTAATTTAAATACCTTTTAAATAGCTTTGTAGAACCGCTACGGTTAAAAGGCGCTATATAAGTGCAACAAGTGTGCTTGATTTGGCATTAAGCTTAGTGTTGAAAAAACAGGTATTGTTCTGTAAAATATGTCAATGCATAACATTGTAAAGAAATATGTGCTTGCATTCTGTCACTTTCAGAAATCTTGGATATATTGTATTCCTTTGTGGTGTCCTCATATATATATATATATATATATATATATATATATATATATATATATATTAATAAAGTTTATTTGGAATAAAGTCATTACAAGAAAGACATTACAAATCTTGGATGAGTCTTTGTTCATGTTACATTTAAAACACAATGTATGAATTTAGTAAGGAATGCCAGGCTTCAGAAAAGGAATAGCACAAATAATAAAGTTATATCAGAAGCTTTATGAGGACTAGTAACTAAACACCTTCAAAAAATAACGTTAATAAACATATTTAGAATAAATAACACTTTTGATAAGCGTTATAAGAGAACGGTCCTATTTTAAGCATTTAAACACTTAATCCTGATTCTTAAGTTTTTAGGGTTTACAGCCCATTTGAGAGCCCTGCGAAAACAGACCGTTGGGACAGAGGGTCCCTTTCTGTGCCATATGTTCAAAGTCGGACGACCTAGTTTAGTACAAAACCGTCCTCTTTGGGATTTTTTTTTTTTTTTTTTTTTTTTACATTATTCTTATGTTTTACAACGCACGTCGGATGTACAACTTCCCTTCGTGTGATCGGGAGACCCTAAAGGTGCACCCCAACAGGGGTTTGCGCCACCGCAGATGAAAGGTGTGGTAATTCCTCTCCTTTCACACCTGCGCCAATTTGAGGACAAGAAGGTGAGAATGCTTCCTCCAGGCCTCCTATCAAGACTACAACCTTCAGACGCCGAAAATAAGCCCTTGATCCGACATTACAACCTGTCAACTGTCTGCGAACGCAGTATGTGGATTTAAAAGAGTTAATACGTATTTCAAACGTGCTTAAATCTTGGTAATGGAAAACTGGATGCGGTTTAAATAAGTTAAGACAGGGAGCCGATTTACAGACTATATTATCCGTTCTGACAACGTGAGGCCTGAAAGGACTGATGATGTTAAAAGAGTAAGCTAATTAATATTCAAGGTTCCCACGGTCATGGAAAACAAATATACTGGAATTTAAAAAAAGATAATTTCCATCCAGGCCTGGCAAAGTCATGGTTATTCACAGAGCTAACCCCCCCCAATTATGTTATGTATTACTAATAATTCAAGTGAAATTTTATTTTTTCAACGTTTGATAAATAACGGCGATTTGCCGGTCAGAATTAGATTTCGACATGTGTAAGGTTGCCAGATTTGTATAACTGAAATCCCCCAATCAGATCTGGACACTTGTACAGTTTGGATATATTCTATCAGGGTGACGCTTTAGTAACGCAATCTGGCAACCTCCACTGCAAAAAGACGTATTTTTATTTTATTTTTTAGAAACAGTGGCAAACAGGTTTGTCAGGGTTTGACTTGTCCTTCTTAGTGTTCACATGAAACTTACGCCACTGAAGGACTTTCAAGAAAAACTATATATACAGAGAGAGAGAAAGAGCTTCTGGGAACGTGACGTCAGCAACGCAATGCATGTTGGGACTTTAGGACACGGAAGCTGTGGTGGATACTGTGTTGTATTGGAAACAGACAGTATAGTTTGTATTATACAGATAAAAATACGTAACAATGGTGAATGCTTGTTGTGTAATTAACTGCCATAATCGCACTCACGACCGGCGTGGAACCCGCATTTCAAATGGAGTGCGATTGGTCTTCGTTTGGTCCATTGTTGTTGTTTTTTTTCTGTATATTATCGCTGTGTACTAATATCTGATAACTGATGAGCATGTTCTAAAACATGGCGGCAACTACCCAGAATGCAATGCGTAGGGGCGTAATTTCCCAAGCTCTCTCTCTCTCTCTCTCTCTCTCTCTCTCTCTCTCTATAAAACTCAACAAAAAAAGAAACGTCCCTTTTTCAAGACACTGTATTTTAAAGATAATTTTGTAAAAATCCAAATAACTTTACAGATATTTATTGTAAATGGTTTAAACCATGTTTTCCATGCTTGTTCAATGAACCATAAACAATTAATGCACATGCACCTGTGGAACGGTCGTTAAGACACTAACAGCTTACAGATGGTAGGCAATTAAGGTCACAGTTATAAAAACTTAGGACACTAAGGAGACCTTTCTACTGACTCTGAAAAACACCAAAAGAAAGATGCCTGGGGTCCTTGCTTATCTGCGTGAACGTGCCTTAGGCATGCTGCATGGAGGCATGAGGACTGCAGATGTGGCCAGGGCAATAAATTGCAATGTCCGTACTGTGAGACGCCTAAGACAGCGCAACAGAGTGACAGGAAGGACAGCTGATCATCCTCGCAGTGGCAGACCACATGTAACAACACCTGCACAGGATCGGTACATCCGAATAACACACCTGCGGGACAAGTACAGGATGGCAACAACTGCCCGAGTTACACCAGGAATGCACAATCCCTCCATCAGTGCTCAGACTGTCCGCAACAGGCTGAGAGAGGCTGGACTGAGGGCTTGTAGGCCTGTTGTAAGGCAGGTCCTTACCAGACATCACTGGCAACAACGTCGCCTATGGGCACAAACCCATCTTCGCTGGACCAGACAGGACTGGCGAAAAGTCCTCTTCACTGATGAGTCATGGTTTTGTCTCGCCAGGGGTGATGGTCGGACTCGCGTTTATCGTCGAAGGAATGGAGATTACACCGAGGCTGAGCGGGATCGATTTGGAGGTGGAGGGCCCTTCATGGTCTGGAGCGGTGTGTCACAGCATCATCAGACTGAGCTTGTTGTCATTGCAGCCAATCTCAATGCTGTGCGTTACAGGGAAGACATCCTCCTCCCTCATGTGGTACCCTTCCTGCAGACTCATCCTGACATGACCCTCCAACATGACAATGCCACCAGCCATACTGCTCGTTCTGTGCGTGATTTCCTGCAAGACAGGAATGTCAGTGTTCTGTGATTCATATTTTAAAATGCTTTTTGTCCATATTTTTATGAAAAGGCACATTTTGTTCAATTTATGTGGTGTAATTTTTGAAGTCAAAAATTCATTATATTTTTATATTAAAAAATAACCATGAAAGATGAGTTTGAAAACCTTTTGGAAATTAATGATTATGTTTATACTCTCAGGTTTTCAAGGTGTAAAGAAAGTATTATTATACGTTTTACTTGATGGTTACACCATATGACAATTTGTAAGTTTTTAAATATTTTTGTAAAAAAGTAAAAAATTTTTTTTTAGAAATGTATGAAACCAAATTGTACACAAAGATTAGATTTCCGAGAACTTGACACATGTGTTCTTAACTAGATTTGTAAAAGATTTCTTATTTTAACAACTTTATTTGCTAATAACCCATAAGTATTAGACAAATAGTTTCTTTGACAACACCATCCCCCTTGAATTATTATTATTATTATTATTTTTTTTTACAAATCGACCACTGGTTATTCATACAATCTTTAAAGCTCATAAATATCTATAATGAATATAGTTTAAATCCTTATAATATTTCTTTATATATATATATATAAAATATATATATTATTATTTTTGTGAGCAAAAGCTTTTTCGACTTAATTCAGATTAGCGCCATATGTAATTTTTGATGAGAATGAAAACGAGGCTGCGAGGGATAGAAATAGACCTACAGTCTGTTAGAGGGGTGGGATTGGTGTTGATCATTCAGCTGACCAAACACTCAAAAAAAATAATAAAAATAATTCAGACTAAAAACTAGAATATACGAATTGTGAAAATGAGATGTTAACTACCTTTATACAGCTTTATACAGTGCATGCCATTGAAGAGTATAGGCTAAGTCTATCTCTAACAGCCTCGTTTTCATTCCCATCAGAAATTAAAGATGGCGCTAGGGGACATTCTACAACACTTAATGTGAAAAATGCTTAATGTTGCTTAAGGTGCACTCAGTAACTTTTGTCTTTGTGTCAACCTGCCACAGGCGCTGCTGATACAGTTCTACTCAACAGTCATTGAGTCGTTCCTCTGCACTTCAATAACTGTCTGGTTTGGTTCAGCTACGAAATCAGACATCTGAAGACTGCAAAGGACAATTCGGACTGCTGAGAGCATTATTGGTTGCCCCCTGCCCCCCCTTCAAGAGCTGTACACTTCCAGAGTGAGGAAAAGGGCTGGAAAAATCACTCTGGACCCCACTCACCCTTCCCACTACTTTTTTGAACTGTTGCCTTCTGGCCAGCGCTACAGAGCACCAGAACCATCAAAAAAATATATTTTCTATTCACTTTATTATCTCTGTCTGCACTGGAAGCTTCTGTCATCAAGACAAGTTCCTGCTATGTGTAAGCATACTTGGCAATAAAGCTCATTATGATTCTGATCTTGGACTTAATTTATTTTTAATTTAATTATCACACATTTGCACATATACAGTGAAATTCTTTTTTTTTTTTTTACTCATCCCAGCTAAGCTGGGGTCAGAGTGCAGGGTCAGCCATGATATGGCACCCCTGGAGCAAATCGGATCAAGGGCCTTGCTCAAGGGTGCCCAACAGTGGCATCTTGGCAGTGCTGGGGCTTGAACCCCCAACCTTCTGATCAGTAACCCAGAGTCTTAATTACTAAGCCACCACTGCACTCTCACCACTTACACTGACACCTAGCAGCTTGGATGCAGCATCATTTAAAATCAAGTTTCAGATGCCATTGTAGAAATGTAGTATTCAGTCAGCCATGATTACTTTAATCAATGAGTGAAAGTGTCAAATAATAACAGGATGGCTACTAAGATTAAGCATGTAGTATTCGGCTGGTCATGTGATTCTAACATGGCAGCCCCCGTGTGCGGACACTCTCCATGTAAAATAAAACAGCTTTTATAAGGTTACTGATATGACAGGAGTCTTCATTTGAATGTGAGTGATCATGAATTCATTCATATATTGCAAAATTACAATTCATGTATTTAGGAGTTAAACTTTTTGAATGAGGAAAAAAATACTGAGTGCACCTTTAATGTAGGCTACTAAGAAAGTGAAACTGGAGGACCAAATTCAGTATGCTCCTTATTGATGATGCATAGCCTACTATGTAGGCTACATTCAAGCAGATGAGCCCAGAATCTCAACACAATGCACAAAATTGCATGTTAAGCATTTTTTTTTTTTCACCATAGAAAACTTCAGGAAGACAATGAAAACATCTGAGGGTCTGTAAAATGAATTTTTTTTTTTTTTTTTTAAACCATTAACCAGAAATCACTAATGACTGATAAGTAAAGTGGAAATCAATTGGGCAAATGTTATGGAAACCCTGAATATTATGCCAGTTTTATTGAAACAGACTAAACCTTGTGACATTGATGATTTTGACAGTTTGTTCTATTATTTGTGCAGTCCCTTACAAAAAATGATCGTGGCAACCACAGTTTCTGCCTTAGTTATTACAGTTATTCTTACATTTATTGAGTCAATTGATAAAAAAATATTTTATGTATATTTCATTTTTATTATTATTTTTTTTATAAATAAATATGGGATCCCCGTTAAATGTAAGAAGCTTTCTGACCATTTATTTAATAAACATACTGGTCTGCAGTAGACGACATCTACAGCACGATGGTAAAATGCAACAGTCATTCTGACCCCACTGGTTCAGAGGTGTTAAGCTTGACAAGTCAAAGCCAAAGCAGCCATTCACACTTTAAAACACATAAGAGGTGCGATAAAACAAGCAGTTTTTTACTTTTTAATCAAAGTAATACTGCTGCATAAAACCGAATAACATCTGGTCATACTTGTCAGTTCTGTGAAAACACCGGCCCTAAAACTATTTGTTTATCTGTGATCCACGTGATATGGATCAAAGATAAACAATATCTGAAACTCATCAAAAATGAATCGAAATCAGAGATGGGCAAAGTGATGTTTTGATGAAGGGACTTTATGGGGGGGGGGTCTATCACAATACATCAAATGCCATTACATTTTATACCTGACATTTAAATGTGCAAACTCTTTTATCACGTTAAACAATGATCACACTTTTAAATGTCAGAGATCTATACATCTACAGCCACGACATTCAAATATTTACATTCTAAAACCTACAGAACAAGAAGTGGGGAAAGCATTCCCTAGAAATATTATTTTTCCTTACAGTGTTGTTTTAACTTAATTTATCTTATACAAAACAATTAAATAAAAAAAATGCTATCATTTAAAATGTTTTGCTGGCATATTGTTGCACCATGAAAGAGCTTATTGGGGGATATCTACAGGTGATTTCTCAATGGCATTGCTACGTCTGTTGTGCACTTTGAATTACAGCTATATCAAGTTGCAGCTGTCCTAATCCTACTATAGATGATGCAGATCTACCTTAATGCAGACTTTAATAGTTCTAAATGTTCCTTAAAGTTGCAACTGAACTCTACAGAAAAGTAGGCGAGATCTATAGGAAGGGCATCCCTGGTGTTTCAGTCTACCATGGTCTCCACATGGACTTGGAGTGGAACGCAGTTGGCACGTTTGGCCGGTGATCCGTGGCATCCACCGAGATATGGCTGTGCTCTGTGTCCGTGTCATCTAGGTCAGAGCAAAGGTCAGAGCAAAGGTCATCGCTGGAGGTGGCGGAGGGTGACGGGGACAAAGCAGAAGAGCCGCTGCTGACCACGCTCCTGTCTTCGGGAGAGAACGCAGCGTACATTCCCTCGCTCGACCAAGTGCTGCAGTCCGACATCAGGTCTGACAGAATATACTGGAAGCGATCCTCGTTGTTCAAAGGCATGCATTCCAGGAGATGGTTGAGTAGGTCGGCGGCTATCGTCGCGTCGATTTCTGGGCAGCTGGACACGAACGTGTGAACTTGGTGCATGCACTGGATGTAGCCCGCGGCGAATCGCTCGTTCGCTTCGCGGTTCACGCTGTCACCATCTGCGGAGGAGAAACGCATTATGACGTCACAATGCCAACACACGCGATTCGCGACATTTGATATTTTAAAATGTAGCAGCGTTAAACTCATTGAATGGAAAGGTGTCACGGTCCGTTTTGGGCCTGTATGAAACGTCATAACACCCCTTACCCTTAGCTTTGTTTTGCAGAATACTTTCCACGCGTTTCACAGTCATTTCCAGCACCTCGGCATTTTCCATTTTTACCTGCGCCTAAAAATGACGCAGAGTGCTATGTTAATACAGCGATTACAGGTCTTTTAAGAAGTGATAAAAAACACTTACATCCGAGTCGTCTAGCAGTAGCCTCAGTTCCTGTAAACTTTCATTAATGCGCGCTCGTCTCTTTCTCTCCACCAATGGTTTCCTCATCTAAAGACAACATAGAGAGAGAAAAGCGTGTATATCAGCCGAAAGTGTTCATAAGCCTTTCTTGTGTGATATAAACATATTTTCCATACCTTTCTGTCTTTTATTCCGTAATAATCGGCCTCATGTGTGCTGCTGCGGGAGGAAGGGGCCATGTTGCAGCGGTAGAGACCGCTGTGAGGACACAGTGCCGTTAAGACTCCTGAATGGGGGGCAGATGGTCGGCGAGTTCAGTTTGAGACAAAAGTCTGTGCTAACAAGCACTACATATATTGTGCAAAGTGGGCAATTGAAGAGGGACATTTATGAGGTCTGATTTACATGTGAATGGACTCGCTCGCAACCAATCAACAGCCTTACCCTTTGTCTTTTCCTTGTAAACCAACCCACCCTGAACCTGGAAAGGAGAATTTAGTTAATAAAGTTAAGTTGATAGATGGATGGATGGGTGGGTGGAAGGATAGATAGATAGATAGAAAGAAAGAAAAACAGAAAGAGTGATAGATTGGTTAATGGATGGGCAGACAGACAGACAGACAGACAGACAGACAGATAGATAGATAGATAGATAGACAGATAGATAGATAGATAGAAAAACAGACAGAGTGACAGATAGATATATAGATAGAAAATACAGAGAGATAGATAGAAAGAAAGAAAAAACAGAAAGAGTGATAGATTGGTTAATGGATGGGCAGACAGATAGACATATATATATAGACAGATAGATAGATAGATAGATAGAAAAACAGACAGAGTGACAGATAGATATATAGATAGAAAATACAGAGAGATAGATAGAAAGAAAGAAAAAACAGAAAGAGTGATAGATTGGTTAATGGATGGGCAGACAGATAGATAGATAGATAGATAGATAGATAGATAGAAAAACAGACAGAGTGACAGATAGATATATAGATAGAAAATACAGAGAGATAGATAGAAAGAAAGAAAAAACAGAAAGAGTGATAGATTGGTTAATGGATGGGCAGACAGATAGACATATATATATAGACAGATAGATAGATAGATAGATAGATAGAAAAACAGAAAGCGTGATAGATTGGTTAATGGATGATAGATAGATAGATAGATAGAGAGATAGATAGATAGATAGATAGAAAAACAGACAGAGTGACAGATAGATAGAAAATACAGATAGATAGATAGATAGATAGATAGATAGAAAAACAGAAAGAGTGATAGATTGGTTAATGGATGATAGATAGATAGATAGATAGATAGATAGAAAAACAGACAGAGTGACAGATAGATAGAAAATACAGATAGATAGATAGATAGATAGATAGATAGAAAAACAGAAAGAGTGATAGATTGGTTAATGGATGATAGATAGATAGATAGATAGATAGATAGATAGATAGATAGATAGAAAAACAGACAGTGACAGATAGATAGATAGATAGAAAATACAGATAGATAGATAGAAAAACAGAAAGAGTGATAGATTGGTTAATGATAGATAGATAGAAAAACAGACAGAGTGACAGATAGATAGATAGATAGGCAGATAGATAGATAGAAAAGACAGACAGATAGACAGATATATAGATAGATAGATAGAAAAACAGAAAGAGTGATAGATTGGTTAATGGATGGACAGACAGACAGATAGATAGAAAAACAGACAGAGTGACAGACAGATAGATAGATAGATAGATAGATAGAAAAACAGACAGAGTGACAGATAGATATATAGATAGAAAATACAGAGAGATAGATAGAAAGAAAAAACAGAAAGAGTGATAGATTGGTTAATGGATGGGCAGACAGATAGACATATATATAGACAGATAGATAGATAGATAGATAGATAGATAGATAGATAGATAGATAGAAAAACAGAAAGAGTGATAGATTGGTTAATGGATGATAGATAGATAGATAGATAGATAGATAGATAGATAGATAGATAGATAAACAGACAGAGTGACAGATAGATAGATAGTTAGATAGATAGAAAACTACATGACTCAGATAGATCAGATAGGATAGACTATGCATAGATAGATGACGACCTCTACGCACTAGGCAGCATCAGCATCAGATAGAAACAGCACAGACAGTTACGTAGCCTACGACTAGATAGATATGTATACGCAATGGCTTCCACATTGTGATGGTACCACGACAGTGACAGATAGAAAATACAGTAGCAGAGTGACAGCACAGACTAGACTAGATAGCATAGATAGCATCCTAGCATAGAACCAAACAGAAATTGAGTGAGCTCTGAGATTGGTTAATGGATGGATAGATGGATAGATAGATAGATATGATAGCATAGATAGATAGCAAAACAGACAGATGTGACCATGGATAGATAGATTAGAATACCTGAATTCAGATTAGATAGATAGATGAGAAAATACTTTAGACAGAGTGACAGTGTAGATAGATAGATAGATAGGTAGATAGAAAAACAGAAAGAGTGATAGATTGGTTAATGGATGGACAGACAGACAGACAGACAGACAGATAGACAGATAGATAGATAGATAGAAATACAGACAGTGACAGATAGATAGATAGGAAATACAGAGAGATAGATAGATATAAATAGAAAAGACAGAAATATGATAGATTTTCTATCTACTGTATGCGCTGTATGAGTTGGTCTATAATTCATGGGGCGCGTCCTAAATTTACCTGTGTGCATATGTGGGATATCATGATACAGTATCATGAATGCCTACTTGTTATATTTTGGAGCATCGATCTATGAAGGCAGAGATGAATGTAAAGGAAAATAAATGTATGCCTTTACAATGTTACATTAAAAAATTAAATACATGTCCCTTAGATGAATTTCAAGTTGGCTATGTAATCTGTTTATATATAATTCCTAAGACTGGCCACATTCAGGGTTGGGGAGTAACGAAAGAAAGGTGATGGGATTACGTATTTAAAATACAAATACAAAAAAGTATTGCACTACAGTTACAATTTAAATCATTGGTAATCAGAATACAGTTACATTCAAAAAGTATTTTGATTACTGAAGAGATTACTTTGCATTTTATTGTCATTTGTTTCATTTAATATTTAGTCCTTTCAGATGGAAAACATTTATATATATAAATGATGCAATCCAAAGTGCATTTGAGCAGTGGTGAAACACTTTCTTATGTTATATTCATACGAGCAGACAGAGAAGTAAGTTTGAAGTAAGTTTGGAGCAGAAGAAATAGAAATAAACCTTGTGTAAATTTTCAGCTTTACGCTAAGCCAAAATGCTATTTCTAGCCATTTTACATTCACGTTACCAGGCACGATCATATTTTTTATAAAGAAAATTCACGCTGGATCATAATTTCTTTTTTTCTAGTTAGACCTTTGATATTAGATAATAATTTTTGTATTGTTTTCCTGTAAAAATATTAAAAAATCCTTAAAACAAGATAAATGTGATTGATCTTGTTTTAGAAACAACACTGCATAAGATATTTAGGTTTTTCAGAGAATGTATTTTTAACATGTGTATTTTGTCTTTCTGTACTGGCAGAGTTTTTATAGTCAAAACAAGTGAAAAAATCTATCAGTGCTGAAGAAGTAATCCAAAGTATTTAGAATACGTTACTGACCTTGAGTAATCTAACAGAATACATTACAAATTATATTTTACAGCATGTATTCTGTAATCTGTAGTGGAATACTTTTCTAAAGTAACCCTCCCAACCCTGGCCACATTTATATTTAGGGTATAATGGGGCTAAAGGGTCACCTCAAGGAAAATGTGCTTCTTTTCTGGTCACAAAGTGTATCAAGATTGAAAAAACATTGATGAAGCAGCATACTTTGTGTAAAAAGATATAATAACGGAAGGTTGATTAGATTAAAATTAATAAAAAATAAATTTAAAAAAAGGTGGCGAGGGAGCCTTTTACCCCACACTTGGTGTAAAAAATGCCCCCAGGGGGCATATTGTGAAATCATGTAAATATAAGGACAATCGTTAAAGGGCAAAATTTGTCAACTTACGCAAATGCATTTGAGACAGCAAGATGCTTTTTTGAGCAACAAATTAAGATCATGCTTATTCTAAACTTCAGAAAAGGGTTAACCATTCTTTGTTAATTTCACCTCAAGTATTCTGTAGACAAATGAATCTCCATTGTGATCGGATCAGTCAACATAAGCACACTTTGAAAATTTTTCATAACAAATTTCACCCCACTTATGAAAAACAGTGTGTTTAATGGTGGGCCTTTAGACTCTGCAACAGAGGGACTTTTTACCCCAAATACTATCCTTTCACTTATTGGACAGTTTTTAAAAAACCTTTGACAGTTTTTTAAATACAAATAAGTATTTTGTCAAAAATAAATGTGATAAATTCAGGGATAATCATTAGCGACATATATTTGCAACATTTTGAAATGTATTAAACATTACATCAAATTACCTCGGAATCAAACTTTAGACATTGCATGCGATGATCTCATGGATCAGGAATATTTTTTTACAGTGCATAGTGACAAACAGGCATTTAGGAAAGAACTGTGGTAGTTTTTGTTGCTGTTAAGTGTTTTGGGAGAAAATAAAATCAAAAGTGCCTTTTACCCCAAGGGTGGCTTTAGTTTGACCCTTTTTATTATAGGCTATTTGATATTTAAGCCAATATTAACTCCAGAAAGAAATATACTGTTTCAATAAATAAAAATATGTATAAATATCTTTGTTGCCACACTAAGTCTTGCCTACTTTATTTGTTAACTACACTAACTTGCTCAGCAGCATCTAGTTCAATGTCACTAAACTTATCTTTAAAAAAATTAAAATAAAATAAAATAAAGTAAAATATATTAAGGGAATAAAGCTCTATAAACATAATTTTTCGTTTCATATCTTACAAAACCAGTTAATATGTTTTATTCTCACATTTCAGCAGTTTGTAGATTATAACCAGCATCAGAGCCATAAAAAGCAAGTGCAAACTACCAAGTTATTTATTAACTTCCGGCAGTCTGATGCGCATCACAGCGCGTAGTAGAGAACTATAAACGGCCAAAATAGATTCGGAAGGCACATCCATTTGTGGAGCATTTCATATTAAAAGTCCCAGAGTGAGACTGGCGGAGATGGGTCAATTATATTTTTTGCCTCATTATAATTTAAGATATTAAATTATATTTCATAAAATAACTTTGAACGTACGTAAATAATCAAATGAGTTTTTTTTTTTTTAAATGGCAAACTTTAAAATTAAAAGTACGGAGTTCAACAAACATGTCAAAATACTGTTATATGCAAGGCAAGGTTTTTATATGTCGTTCAAGGTTTCAAGGTAAATAATAGGACCCTATAGAATTCTTACTCCTACTTTCTCTCACTATTCAGTAGGCAGATTACACCCCCAAATTATAAGATTTTCAATTTGCTTTGCGGAAAACGTTGTCTAACCTGAGGAAGTTATGAAGGATCATGATTTAACAAATGCATATGGATGCTGCAGTGTAGACTGTCCATCTGGAAACAGGTTTATAGACGAGACCTGCTTTTTTAATCAGAAAATGTTGACTTGTTATACTAATTTTAGACAACGAGCGCCGATTGGTCGACTTTTACTTTGAAGTGTACCGGAAGCGAGGGAATCCTCTTTAAGTTCGCCCTCTGCCGAGCGTTTCATTCACAGCTCAAGCGAGAATCGACTTTGGTTGTTCAGTCATCACTGGACGTCCTATCACGCGGAAAACTAGGAAGGAAACAAAATAAAAAATAAAATATGGTGAAGATATCCTTTCAACCAGTATCGGTACAGAAGCCAGAAAAGGAGAACGATGGGGACAAAGAGGAAATTCAAATGCCTTACTCTCACGTGAGTTGCCTCTTGTTTAAATACACAATAATGCCTTTTTTTGTTGTTGTCTGTTGTTAAACCATCCTTTGTTTTGTCCCAGCAGCAAGAAATTAAGAAAAAGCTCCTGCCTTTTTTTTTTTTTAATTTTTATTTTTATTTTTTTTTGCTCCTGTGATTATGGATAAGAAAAAAATAGTTGTGCATTTTAAATAATTAATAGTTTAATAGTGTCATTGTGCATTTAAACCAAATGCTGCAGTTTGTAGACAGAAATAATGGGTATAGTGGATCCAGTAATATTTAATAGAATTAATATACGGTATATATTAAATTAGTATAATTAATGTGCTACATTATTTTATTTTTGCATATTTAAACCCAGAATGGGAGACATTGCAGTTCTGCAATTAATTAAAGTTGATGGATGTGAGCCAGTATTGAAATGCACAACAGGATGACATTACATCATCGCTCAGTGTGTAGCAGCCACTGCAGATTAGTGCTGGACAAATCGGCTTGAGCTGCATTTGTGTGTGCTCTCTCTGCTTAGATCTCTCTGCTATTTATTGCCATGACATGAGTTATTCTGTTCAGAAACCTTTTTATAACCATTTGAGCTGTGATGGAGCACATGACGGCAGCCTTTTGTTAAATGCCCCCTTGATCACACTGTGCTCACTACAACCCAAGTACACTTGATTCTGCCAACCAGGCTTAAAAGGGATCTTTGCCTTGACATTGGTTGCCCGTCATCCGCCGATTTGTTTGAGTTTTAATCGGCACAGAGGAATATGATTTCACAATTTTCAAATTTCTTAGAATGCATCAGTTTGTGTTTTGTATTCTGTTATAATTAGTCTTGTGTCATAATTAAACTGCTCCCATCCAATATCAAAAACTATGTGCCTTATTTCAGGTCAGAAAAATAAAAGCTAGATGCATCTTGAAACTGGAGGTGAAAGCTTTCCTAAAATGTTTGCAGTTGAGACAGAACGTTCCCTTCTCTTGCGCTTTAGTGCGTCACGTTCAGTTTATCCTCATGTGCCTGCATTCATTTTTTCCCTGTAATGAGCGTAGTAGAGTGAAAATGACGTGGATCTGTCTAATATGATACTAGTGCTGTTATTTTCAGCCTGGTACCCACACACCGGCTCCTACTCTGTGCTGTGTCCTCCTTACGTAGAAAGGAACTCCTGTACAAATAAGGAGTGTGGAAGTACAGTACATGCCTAAAAATATCACTGTGCCAGGCGGAGATAGTAGCTCTGTCAGCAGTCTGTTTTATTCACGATGATCCAGAGCCTGCGTGGGTTGATCCGAGCTGGTGTCCTTGGCACCAGCATCGTCGAGAGACTGGAGGCGGATGGATTGCTCACGCCACCTGACGTCTTCAGATGCTGCCGTGACTTATTTCTTGGCAAAGTATTGATTTGTGCCAGTTTGCATGTAGAAATTTGAAATGGAAAAATTGGTTATTTAGCAATAGGCAACTACTAACTTCATGATGGATCTGGGCAGCAAAGAGTGTGTCCAAATACTTGGTGTGTACCTCACCAGGGCATGTGTATTCCTTTTGTCACAGGATAAGTTGGTGAATACCCCAAAAGCCAGTGAAAAGCCATCCAAGTGTTTTGTCTTTCATTAAAAACTAATTAAGGTTTTTTGTCCCCCCCATTCAGGATGAGTTGGTTCTCCCGGTATGTTCTAAGAAGTCTCCCATGAGTGGCCTTTGGTGTATCGCACTTGGCTTGGTGATCTTCATGTCTGGACTGATCGTGGCATCTGTATGCCTGTACCGATACTACTTCAGTGCCCAGGTGAGGTGTCGGACATCATTAGATCTGTTAATCATTAATTATTTATGAATAAGCATATCAGTGTCCTCCTGGGAAGCCTGGTGCTTTGCCAAAGTGATTATCATCACTATGGCGCCTACACACTACGCTGCATCAGAGAGCTCTGCAAATCCATTGATTTCAATGGGGATGGTGTGTCACAAGAAGGAAAACTGCAAGTGTTTACAAAGTAATGTGCCATTGAAAAGAGAGTTCACCCAAAAATGACAAAGTCTGGCTTCACTTTCTCACTTTTTCCCCATTTAATTTGATTGTATGGAGAAAAGATGGAAAGGAAGTGACTGAGACCAACATTCTACCTAACATCACCTTCGGAAATCCAATTTGCTCTATTCTCACTCTTTCAAACTGACCCAGCTCTTGCCACACCCTCAAAATGCATTTGACACATTTGTATTCGCCAAAATTTGTCCGACATGTGTTGCATTCTCAACATTGCCACAAGGCGCTAAAGCAAAAATGAGTATCAACTGTTTGCTTCTAGAAGGAGAAGAATCCGAATCAGCTTTATTGCCAAGTATGCTTACACATACAAGGAATTTGTCTTGGTGACAGGAGCTTCCAGTGCACAACAATACAAAACAGCAACAAGACAGAGATAATAATAAAAAATAAATAAAAAACTGAATAGAAAATAAAGTATATATAGAAAACACAATAAGACTATATATATATATGTGTGTGTGTATACACGTAGTGCAAATACAAATCTGTAATATACAGTGCAAGGGAATGTAATGGCAGAGGAGGTAGGATGTGTTGGATAAATATAAAAAGATTAAACTGTGTATTGCACATAATTATTACTCAATGGGGCAGTTTTAACTGTTCATGAGATGGATAGCCTGAGGGAAAAAACTGTTCCTGTGCCTGACGGTTCTGGTGCTCTGTAGCGTCAGCCAGAAGGCAACAGTTCAAAAAGGTAGTGAGCAGGGTGAGTGGGGTCCAGAGTGATTTTTCCAGCCTTTTTCCTCAATCTGGAAGTGTATAGTTCTTGAAGGGGGTGCAGGGAGCAACCAATAATCCTCTAAGCAGTCCGAACTGTCCTTTGTAGTCTTCTGATATCCTCCGGTGAGTGTTCTCTTTCAAACCAACTAATGTCATGGCGGAGCAACAGTTTGAAGAGAATATTACAGAGCAAGTAAGGAAAAGTCGATATATTTATAGCGATTTACCTGAATTCATAAAGAGGCAGTTTAATGGTGTATTTTTTTGGAAGGTAACTGTAACGGGTAAGGGATGGGCAAGGAGGAGGAGGGAACCGGCAGTACAGTCAACGAAAACTTTAATGAGAAACTCAACTTAAAACAAACGTAAACAAACACATAAGCAACACGGCTACGTGCGTCTCTCTCTCTTTCTTCCGAACCAGCGTCTCTGGCCGCCCTTTATCTCGCTCTCTCGCCGATCAGCTGTTTCAGCGCCGACCATGCTTCATCACGGCCCGGCCATGCCCTCCTCCTAGTCACAGTAATTCTATAGCCCTCTTAAGTACTGAGGTTTGTTACCACCACAGTAACTCTAGAATGTACATTATGCATGTTCAACCAGACCATGTGTTGGTAAAGTGCTCGCATCTGCGTACATGTACTTGCATAAAGTATGTTTATGGCCTTAGTCTTTTCTACGTTCTTTTCTGTGTCCTATTTTAGAGCTCTTCTTCCTTTCCCCAGATCCCAGAGGACAGTTTGTTCCACTGTCGGGTGCTGTATGAAGACCCATTGTATGCCCCATTACTCGGACGACAAGAGATGGAAGAGAAAGTTGGTATCTACCTGGATGAGAACTATGAGCAGATCAGTGTGCCTGTACCTGACTTCGGAAGCAGTGATCCGGCTGATATCATTCACGACTTTCACAGGGTAGGAATCTTCTCTTGAATCACTTAGTAAAGTTCTGCTCGTTTAGCTGTGGCACATTTTCTCTTAGTTGTTTGGCTGTACAAAAGAGGATGTTAGTCATCATGGCTCCCACAGATGGACTGTGAAGATCTAAGGAAACCTTTTGTTAACTGTCTAATTCATTGTTTAATATGCAGCGCAGAGTGCCAGGCACAAATGTTTCGGTAAATGCCACATTGTCGAGCCATCTTTCCTTGCAGCAATTAAATCTATAAGAATATCAGCCTACTAGATTGTAGAACATATTGTTTTCTAGAAGATCTAGATCTACATAACATGGGCTACAGAGTCTATGCATATTTAGCAGGGCTTGTTATTGCTCATACTTTGCATTAGGGGTTTGAACAAACCCCTGGCCCCAAGTATGAAATTTCGACATGTTCCACACTTCTAATAATTTGCCTGGTGGATGTTAAAATATGCAAAAATACTTCCATAGATTTTAATTGATAGAGAGACCCAAGCCATATCTAGGGACCAGAATATCATAGAGACTTATAACTTGGGCCAGCAAGGATCACCTTAGCAACTAGAGGTCATCCGATAACTAAGGTGGTGGAAAAGGCCGATAACGATTCATCGGCTGATAGTTTTTAAAATGAAGTTATAAAATGTATAAATTTTCTTAGTCTTTCCGTACTATGACGAGCACAGATATAGAGGCTGTTAGAGTCCAAAATTATAAAAATCCCAGATGCAGATTTTTTTAATTTTCTTATTTTGTGCAACCAAAATCCCTATTATAACCAGAAAAAAGATTTGGTGTATACTATTATTTTGGGACTCTTATTTTGGAATGACTGAGACTTGGCTTTATTACAAGGCTCTATATTAAAGTATTTACCAAATTACGCTTTTTATTGCATACATTTAATTAAAACTATCGGCATATATTCATTGTGCCGATAACCGATAGATCCAAAAAAGCAACTATCGGCACCGATTAATCGGTAAAACAGATATATCGGTCTAACTCTACTAGCAACCACTCAGAACACCTTAGCAACTGCATAGCAATGCCTCTCACAACACCCTAGCATCCTGTCAGCGACAAAAAATCAGGGTTACGGTGAGACACTTAGAATGGAAGTGAATGGGGCCAGTCTGTAAACAAACCCCTAGCAATGCCACTCACAACACCCTAGCATCCTGCCAGCAACTTTTGCAAGGGCAAGCATCACTCATTTTCTTTTGAAAATGTAAAAATCTTGCTCTTTTAGAGTTGTTATCCTCTTTTAGAGGCTATCCATCTCATGAACAGTTAAAACTGCTCCATTAAGCAATAATTATATGCAATACACAGCTTAGTCTATTTATATTTATCCAACACATCCTACCTCTTCTGCAATTACATTCCCTTTCACTATCTGTATATAACATTTGTATTTGTACATATGTTTTGTTTTTTTTTTCTTTTTTTTGTCTTATTGTGTATTTCTGTACTTATTTTCTATCTGCTTTTGATTGTAATTTTTTTTTATTATCTCTGTCTTGTATTTTTTGTGCACTGGAAGCTTCTGTCACCAAGACAAATTCCTTGTATGTGTAAGCATACTTGGCAATAAAGCTCATTCTGGTTCTAATTCTGGTTGTTAACAGAGCTGTTGTTGTTTCTCATTAACACAGGGACTCACAGCTTACCACGACATTGCGTTGGATAAGTGCTACGTCATTGAGCTCAACACGACTATCGTCATGCCGCCCAGGAACCTGTGGGAGCTACTCGTCAATGTCAAGGTAACAGTTTTTATGTAACACTTACACAAAAGATCTAATTGAGAGTCAGTGTGTCACACCTTTGAACAGCCTTTCTTTCTGAGAGCGAAAGGACTAAATTGTAGCATTGGAAAACAATGTCATTTTACATTTTAAAATGGTGATTATACAGGCCTGGAAAAGGTATCTATAATGAATATAAATATTTGTATTTTATTTTATTTTTTTATATAACTATGATGAACTAGAAATGGCAAGAAATATGAAATAGCTGGAAAAATCCTTAAAGTACAAATGTTACTAAAATCATGGAAACATTTAGCTATTTTAGGGTGTGGGAACTCTGACAGGACTTTGCTGGTTAAGGAGGCTCACACATTTCTATTAGTTTCATCATAGCTGCATCATTGTTGATTAAATAAATTCTATATGGCCTTGTGTGACTATATTTGCATGTGTTTACAGCGGGGGACATATTTGCCCCAGACATACATTGTTCAAGAGGAGATGGTGGTGGCAGGGCGTGTTAGGAACATGCGTCAGCTGGGACCCTTCATCCACAGACTCTGTTATGGAAAGCAAACCTACAGACTGCGACGCCGTAGCGCCCACAGACGTGAGTGCACATGCCAAGACCTCACACTTTCTTTGGATGTCCTCTTTCTCTCTGTCATTTAATCTCACTTGCTCTCTTTTCCAAACCCCTGTCTTTTTATTTATGCGTGGTGCTCGTACTTGAGGTTAAGGATTGGAACAATCCCTAACCCCTAAAATTTAGAATTCTGCAGCTTTTTGAAGAGAGTTGCCCTATTATTTTGTATGCTATCAGACTTTTACCTGGTGGACAAAAAAACATGTAAAAAATTCCTATAGACTTACAGTATATTAAATGAGGGACCTGAGTCCTATCAAGTGACCGGAATATAATATGACTTGGGCCAGTAATCGACCACCCAGAACACCCTAGCAAGCACATAACAACACCCAGGCATCTTTTGCCAATTACCAGAAGAAAGCAATGTGAAAATCTAGTTATCTTACCCTAACAGATGCCTGCACACAGACATGCTAGTAGTTACAGCTTTTATCAGTGGCATACCCTGATGAGCCAAAACATTGACCACTCACAGGTGAAGCGAATAACGTTGATCATCTCCTAACAAGGCCACATGTCAAGCTCTGGTTAGATTAGATGGTAAGCGAACAATCAGTTCTCGTAGTCAACGTGTTACAACTTTGACGAGGGCCAAATTGTTATGGCCAGACGGGGTCAGAGCATCTCCGGAACGGCAAGGCTTGTGGGGTGCTCCCGGTCATCAGTGGTGAGTACCCACCAACAGTGTTCCGAGGAGGGACAAACCACACCGGTGACAGGTTGTTGGGCGCCCAAGGCACATTGATGCTCGAGGGCAACAAAGGCTATCCCGTCTGGTCCAAACCGACAGAAGATCTACTGTGGCACAAGTCACAGAAAATTTTAATGATGGTTACGGGAGCAATGTGTTGCAACACACAGTGCATCGCACCCTGCTGCGTATGGGGCTGCAAAGCCGCAGACTGGTCAGAGTGCCCATGATGAACCCTGTCCACCATCGAATGGGCCTACAATGGGCACACAAGCGTCGTAACTGGACCTTGGAGCAGTGGAAGAAGGTCGCCTGGTCCGATGAGTCCCGTGAAGGCCGGGTACGTGTGTGCCGCTTACCTGGGGAAGTGATGGCAGCAAGATGCACTGTGGGAAGACGACAAGCTAGTGGGGGGAGTGTGATGCTCTGGGCAATGTTCTGCTGATAAACCCTGGGTTCGGCCATTCATGTGGATGTCAGTTTGACACATGCCACCTACCTAAACATCGTTGCAGACCAGGTACACCCTTTCATGGCAATGGTATTCCCTGATGGCAGTGGCGTCTTTCAGCAGTATAATGCGTCCTGCCACACTGCACACATTGTTCAGGAATGGTTTGAGGAACATGATGAAGAGTTCAAGGTGTTGCCCTGGCCTCCAGATTCCCTAGATCTCAATCCAATTTAGCATCTGTGGGATGTGCTGGACCAACAAGTCCGATCCACAACAGCTCCACCTCGCAACTTGTGGGACTTGAAGGATCTGCTTGTGATCTGATTAATGTCTTGGTGCCAGATACCACAGGACACCTTTAGGGGTCTTGTAGAATACATGCCTCAGCAGGTTGGCAATGTTTTGGCGGCATGCGGAGGATCAACAGCATAATAGACAGGTGGTCATAATGTTTTGGCTCATCGGTGTACATGCTTTCAGTTGTATGTGCGTGGCATGCTGATACTGATCTTCAGCATGATTAATGCGTGCGTGTGTGTGTGTATGTGTATGTGTGTGTGTGTGTGTGTGTGGGTTTGTAAGTGTGACTCAAGATTGTAGAGCACATAGAACATCTCCAGATAGGAAACCACACATGGGGGCGGGGATGCACGTCATGCACTGATGTATTGTTGGAGTTATTGGTTGGCTCAGACGGGCATCTCTCTGTTGAGGTGTGGGCAGTAGTGCAATGTGGGAGCTGTAGTTTGGCTCCAAAAGGACTTCCTCTCTCTCCTCACTGCACAGATGTGGTTACTTGTAACGTTTAGTATGCACCCATTGAATTTTCTCCCCCTAGCTGGTCATATTATCATCGCTAGAACGGTGGCCACACATCGCCTCCTAAATTTAATCCTGTTCGATTTAGGCACAGTTGTGCGACTCTCACGAAACCTGTCCAGAAAATGTCTTGGTCCTATTTTTACTCAAATCAAATGAAACAAATAAATTATATTTTGCACATAGGAAAATGAATCCTATTTTTAGAGCTATTTAAGATTTTTTACATTGTGAATTATTTTCATGACCGGTACCAAAAAGATGGTCAATATAATATTTTCATAGAAAATCATAGTACAACAAATCATAGTTCCGGTAATGAGAATCATCATTTAAAACAATGGGAATAAGAGATTTGGGGGGTGAAATGTACTTTGGTGTCTCAGTGCAATAAATCTTAATGGTCCTTTTGTGCTAAATTTATTTTTGTATTGATTTGGGGTTAAATATTACCAGGACCTTTTCTTGACCGATTCTGTGAAAACCACTCAATCTTTGAATATGGTTCATGGTCCACCAGGAACAGTAAACATAACACGCCTACATCTATAAAATAGTTTTAAACCATGACATCAATACTTCAAATCGACATTTAGACTCATTCATCACTTGCACTGTGTCCTAACCAGACGCAACAAGTTTCCTGCCAAGCTATTTTTGTGACCTCACAAAAAGCAACATGCTGCACCAAGTGACAAAATCGGAACCAATCAGAACACATAAGATGTTTATTATAAAGGCTTAAAAAAGCTTAAAATAAAAAGATATCAAACCAAGTGGCGTCTGCAAGCAAAAGATTCACAGTGGTCATAAGGTGATTTTGTTTTTTTTGTTTTTTAGTGGAAATAAAGTGGAGTTTGAAATAATACAGGTGTCCACAGGTGTAGTTCATGACATTAACTATGGACTTGTTCCACTAACATTTAACAACCAGAAAGTGTTCAGATACATTTGTATTTATTTTGAAAAGTATATTTGCATCTCGTTTTATCCTCTACTAGGGCTGATTTTAATGCGTTACTTCAGTGCAATTTAATTATATAAAAAAAAATAATGCGTTAAATGATTTATAGTTATTAATCACGTCCGGGACCGTAAGGAATATTTCTATTATCGTAGCAATTCAACTACCAACGCACAGCTGTACAGACAACAAACCACACTCAGGCTTACTTGAGACCAGCGACAACGCAAGATGAGTACGTATTCTTGTGTTCACAAACAGCTGGATGGGGCGCAATTCCGAACACAAGTTTAAAACTACGTTTAACTTGACCCAGTGACCTAAAACCACTGTTTATGGCACAATGCAACCAAAGTGAATCATTTAAAACGTTAGTCTAAAGCATGTGTACATTGACGTGTCCTTAGACAAACCCTTATAAAAAATCTATCTTGGACATATTTACGAATTCAATTGCAAAATGGATTGCTTTAGACTGTAGGCCAATTATAGATTATGTTCAATAATATGGAAATAATGTATTGCCGTCTCACTTTTTAGTGTCTTATCAATGTTTTGCCCCCCCCCCCCTCCAGGGGACGTGCCTTGCGCCCCGACTGCCGGCGGGTCATCCCCGCCTTCCTCGACCTGGGAGGAGACAGGAGGGGCAAAACCAACAACAAAAAAAAAACAAAATAGGCAAGGGAAAGGCCAACACGGAGTGACAGAGAGGGAGAGAGAAAAAAGAAACTCGCCGGTTCTCTGATGCGCCGTCGCGTGGACCTCGATCACTCCTCCACCCTCTCAGGAGGACGGTAGCCGCTCCTCCTCGGGTCTTCTCTTGACCCCTCTGTGTTTCCGGGGGATGGCAGGGCACTCCTCCACCCCCGGCAGCGGCTCCCTCACTCCAGGCGGTCGGGGAGTCCAGTCCCCACTCGCCTCGTGGACGACGACCGCTCCCCGCGTCCAGGTGGTCGGGCTACTCCGTCCCCCGTCGGATGGCAGCGGCACTCCCCTGGGTGGACAGAAGTGTCGAGGACTCTGCGACGGGAATCCCTCCTCCTTCCCGGGTTTCGGCACCAGTGTAAGGGGGTTCAGTGGAAAGGAGGCGAGAACCGGCTTGACAACTTAATAATTTAATAAACAATTTAACCAAAAACATACAACCATAAACACACACAGTACAGCTGCCTGTAATTCTCTCTCTTGAACTGTCGTCCCCGGCCGCCTTTATCCCTCGCGCACCCCATCAGGCTAATTGGGGACCGGGCGTGCGTCATTCCAGCCCGGCCCCGCCCTCCTCGGCTCTACAAGTATATAATTATATATTGAATTATTGTTATTTTGGGGGCTTTCTCTGCAAATATTTATATTAGGAATGGGCATTTTCAAGTAATTTTGTAGTGGAGTACTCCCACTACAAAGAACTCAATTTACAATATTCGAGTAGTGTTTTTAATAGTCGACTAGCTGGTGCAGAACGAGTACTCGATTAGTCGGTTACTTATGCTGATTAATTAATCGCATATGTCATGTAACTAATTCAGTTATAAAAAATTATCGATTGATAGCCCTAACAAACCTCTTTTTGTGAATTGTTTTGCTCAAAGTGTACTAAAATAAATGCCACTTGGTTTGATATTTTGCAGTCTAACACAATGACATTCATACACTTAGGCCTAACTTAATGTAACTTTTTGATATTGATGATATTTCACTGGGGGTGGAGCTACCCAGCACATCAAATATACAAACCAAGCCCTTGAAAAAAAAGGGAAAAAAGTCTTTGATTAACAGATTTAAAACTTGATGCTTTGTGCTGTTAGTGTTTGATCCTGAAGTATGCCATTGTTTAACCACAGACATTTTACTTTGTTTCTTCCTCAGGCATTGACAAGAGGGAGGCCAGGAATTGTCACAGCATCCGGCACTTTGAGAACACATTTGTTGTGGAGACGGTCATTTGTGACCGAACCCTGCTTTAGTTTCACCCCAGTTCTTCCCAACTCTACTGAGCAAACCCAAAAGTGACCCACCCCTCCCCATTGTCCAGCTTTATAGCACTTTATCAGCATGATAAATCTGTACAATGTTACATAATGCCAATTGTGTATTTGTTGTAATTTTCATTCCAATATGTTCCCCAGTTTTTCATGTTCCTTAAATGGTTTGATTTCTTTCTTATTCTAAAATCCATCTTGTTCGTTGTTTGCAGTTTAATTTCACTCTCAGGTTATTTATGTATATTTCTATTTTTTGGTGTTCACTGAGCATTGGGGAAGTGACCTCCAAAAATGACTGTGAGATTTGTCTTTAGTCTAGCATGCACTGATTATTTCACTGTTATATGTAGTTTTTGTTTCATGTCTGTAAATTCTCAGTATATGTAGACTGATGGTTATTGCTGTGGTCCTTTTTATTTGTCCAAACTTGTTTTATTCCACCTGTGTTGGGTAAGAAATCCATAATTAGAAAATCGTCTTCAATGCCAAAAGATTTATACCTCATATTTTAGACAAGTGTGACTTTAAGCCTGTTGTTTAAGTCATAGAGTGGTTTTTGAATGTGATATAAGCAATATAAGTTTTCTTATCTTGGATTTCTTAACTTGACGTTCATTTGTTTATAGTAATATTGTTATCTGAGCAGTTTATCATGTTCAGTTACTCTGTTTAATTCTTGAATACATGTGAATAAAATTTGTAGAAAAAAGTGAAAAACTAGACATCAAATGAAATTGTTTGGTTATCTCTAAATGCAGTATGCGCCTATGATGATAAATATAATGATTGGAATGGGTTGTTTGCTTTTGAAATAATGAAGTCTTAATGAATTATAATGCTGAAAGATGAAACTTTTTTTGGAACAGATGTGTGTGAAATATTCCTTGCCGTTCCTATTCCTTTTTTAAATGTAATTTTTGCCCTTAAATAGTGGTAGATCTTTAGATCTCAGCTGAGGTGGAATCATTTCATATTGCTTGCACTTTTTCTAATTGTTCCATTATTCTTACTTGTTCCTCTTCCACATACTGGTGTAGCAAATACTGGCTTTGTCTGGAGCAATGAGGCGTTTAGGTCGTTGAAACATTTAATGCACTCTACTCTGCTGCTCTAGCTTTGTAAATAACATTTGCTTGTAAACTCCATCAATAAACTGCTGAAACCCTACTGACGTTTGATTTTTACCATTAGAGCTTCTGATTGCTACTGAATGCAAGGCATGTTATGCAAGAGGTCTTTTTTTGGCCATGGCCCATAAACAACACCACAGGGTGTGTCGTTTAACACTGTTGACTCAAAACTCATTTCCTTTTTGCAGCCTACTACTATCTTTTCAAACAATGTGTTTTTCACACACCAGATAACTGCATCTTTTCATACATCTCCACTGAAATCACCTGAAGGTGAGAAATTAGCACAGTTACGATTAAACCTCTACAAGTATGCTTAAAGTGACAATCCACCCAAAAGTAAAACATTGTTTCAAAACTGATATGGACTTTAGTTCAATACATTTTCTGGGTTCAATACAAGTTAAGCTCAATCAGCAGTATTCTTGGCATAATGTTGATTACCACATAAAATAATTTCAACTAGTTCCTCCTTTAAATAAAAGCAACAATTGAAGTTATTGTGAGGCACTTACAATGGAAGTGAATGGGGCACATTTTTGGAGGGTTTAAAGGCAGAGATATGAAGGTTATAATTTTATAAAAGCACTTACAATAATTCTTCTGTTAAAACTTGTGTATTATTTCAGCTGTAAAGTTGTTAAAATCATTGTTTTTACAGTCATTTTAAAGTTTGCACTGTTAAGTCATCATGTCAACAAAGTTGTAAAACTGGATATAACTTTAAATAGAAAAGTTTAGTAAGCGATTTTATGCCACTAAAATCATGTTTACACGCATATTGTTTACATTTTGTGGCTATACTTTTAAAACAGTGAGTATTTTAACATTCACAGATTGGCTGCATTCACTTCCATTGCAAGTGCTTCACTGTAACCCAGATTTTTGCTTTTTTTTTTTTTTTTTTTTAAGAAAATGAGGGACAAGTCGAAATTACTTTTAGAAATGAAATGTTCAGTGAGGAGTAATAAAGTGTCTTTGTGACAGAACCATAAACTTAAACTCAGGGACAGAATAAGTAAATAGGAATGTAAAACTTAAACACAATAAAATGATTGTTATTATCGTTTGAATGACTTATATACTGTTTTGCATTAATTTCCATATCAAACAAGAAACAGTTATAAAAATTTGTTTTGCTTGTTTGATGGCTAGCAGTACTTTTTTCAGTCAGTGATCAGGTGTCCAGGAATTTTACAAGACCAAAGCAGCAACCCTACACTGTAAAAAAGGTCGGTAAAAGACTGTAAAAATGCTACAGATTTTATTTATTGATTAATGAGTATTAACTGTAAAATATACAGTAATTAAAAAAAAAAAGACAATACAGTAGTCTTTGTAAAACTTATATTTTTTAGATGTAAAATGTATGATTTTCCTGTATAATTAATGGTAAAAATGTACATTATGTTCAACAAGAGAGTACATGTACTTTATACAGTAAATTATTGTTAAAATTACAGTAAAAACAATAATCGGGCATTCCCACAGTTCCCTGCATGACCCATTATATTTCATTATATTTTATGGGAATAGTTATGTTTCTTCTTATTTTTAATATCAGTTATGTACATTGGGGTGTTCTGTTTTATATTTAATGTAGTTTAGTTAATGTTTACTGCATTATTTTAATTTCGCATGTGTTACCCTGATGGTGTTTTGTGTTTGTGTGAGTGACACTGAGCACTGAGTCTCTGTTTATTGGTCATTGCTCCTGGAAGAGACACTATTGGTGAACTTCATGTCATCATGTGCCATTCTGTAATTTTTATGGTGATTAACAATACCTTATAGAGTAAAAAGCAGATTTTTACAGTTTCAGAAGGTTAATATCAAGTTTATGACATTTTTGTTTTTGTTTTTGTTTTTTTACTGTAAATTGAACAGAATTATTATTTTTGTATTATTATTTATTTATTTTGTTGTTGTAAAAAAAACAGGATCTTCTTTACAGTGTACAAGTGCCACACTCTGCCAGTTCAGCTACAGGAAATTAATGTGTTGCAAAAGCTACTATGCAATCTGATTGCAAAATGTCCATGCAATTATGTGTGAATGTAACATGACCATGTTTCAGTAACCACCCTGAAACTCAAAACTCAAAGTTTACACCTCAAAGATAAAAAAGTTTAATAAAACAGGTGCATTGAAGTGTTAATTCTAATGCTGAATAAGCAATAATAGATGCAAGTTGCTTTGCTAATAATAAAAAACATTTCAAACAAAGAGAGTTTAGTAGGAAACAGTACTGTTTTGCAATAAAAGAGACTCATGTGTGTTAGGAAGTAAGGTTTAAAGAGGACTACAGAGCTAATCAGAACTGCAGAGATTATAGCATTTTTCATGCCATATACATGAGCGGTGAGGGGTGAAGTTTTCACAAATCAGATCTAAACTGATACCTTAGTGTTTTGCATAACCATTTCCTCTCACACAAAGAATGTATTAATATCAACAGAAAAAGCACTTGATGTTCTGTTGGTCCTTCTGGGTTTTTATCTTTCAATTACTGGCCAGTCCAACTTGTGCTCTGGATCAGGCCAAGAGCGACACTTTTTGACGAAGAGTCACATCTACCCCTACTAAGTTTCTTTGAGCTAAAATAGTAGATCAAGGGGTCCAGGCAGCTGTTTGTGCTGGCCATACACATCGTAACAGTTTGCAAGTCAAAGTAAAGGCTACGTACATTTTCTCCTTGTAAAATGTTAAGCTTGTTCAGGCCATAGAGGATAAAGGCGATGTGAAAGGGTATAAAACAAATAGCATATATGAGCAGATTGGACAGAAACAGCTTCACAATCTTGTTTTTGCTCAGCTCAGTGTTGCACGATGAATATGCCATGCTGTATCCTTTCAACTGTCGCACGACTGCCACAGTGCATACCAGGATGATGGCAAACGGGACTACAATTCCAAATAAAGTGACACAGCAGAGGATGTAGAAACCATTCTTCCATGCATTGTCTGAGTATTTCTCAAAACAACGTATTACGTGACAGCCTTTATCCATATTTTGAGGGTGGTTCATGGCCGTTGGCACTGCCAATCCAGCAATAAGCAGCCACACGGTCGCGCACAACGCCCAGGCCACTGGTGCTGTCCTCAACGGCCGAGATCGAATCGGGTAAACCACGGCCAGCATCCTGTCAACACTGATCAGAGTGATGAACAAGGAGCTAGAGTAGAGGTTGACGGCAAAGAGTGTCCCTGGAATCATGCATAGCGTGTTTCCCAGCGTCCACCGACCAGTGGCAAAGTAAATAATCCGAAAGGGAAGGGAAAGTGTAAAAAGCAGGTCCGATAAGGCCAGGTTGGCCATGTAGATCACCGGAACAGATTTCCTCAAGCCGTTCCGACATATCAGTATCCACAGAGATATAGAATTCAGAGGTAAACCGAATAGCAGTACCACGCTGTAGGTGGAAGTGAAAAGCGGGTATCTAAAATGAGATGTACTGCAGTTTTCTGTTGCATTGTTGTTCATCATTTTATAAAGAGATAGGCGGCTTTAAGAGAAGTGAAGTGCAGAAATGTGCAATGGTTCTGTAACTTTTTTCCTGTGTAGCACTTTTTTTCAGGTTCCACTTGTAGAGAGAGGAAACAGTGGGAGGTCTTAATATGAGAATTGCATTTACATGCAAAAATTGAGGTGCAAACGTTGGTAGAAGGGAAACTGTTTGGAAGTGTGTGATCACGTAAAAAAAATAAAGGTTTAAAGGTTACTCTTGTTTACAGAAATTTGTTTACTAAAAAAAAATTTGTTTCAAAGACTCTTCTAGATGCAACACACAAGATCTTCATCATATCCTTGTGTGTTTTTATACAATTCAAAAGCTAGCTAAATTTAATTAGACTTATTAAGGCGTGGTCACATTTACCTTTGCACGGTGAAATTCCGCGGGCGAAATAGTCATCTCAGCGGGAGTCCACGTGATCGTTCAAGTTTGGTGAACTTTGAATTGCCACATTGACCAATAGGGTTGCTTGGATTGGCAATGACCACTGTGTGGGTGGTGCTTCGTACACAGATACACTGAATATTCACAATGGACAAGAATATCATTTTTAGCAGCGAGTTTCTTTTTAACTTCACTCTCACAGAGTATAAAGTGCAACATTAAAAAGAGGCTGCTTGGCAATTCGTTTTTTGCAGGTTTCACACAAGCTCAAAATCCGCTCACGCTTTCTTCCCCCATGGAATTTCACCTTGAAAAGTGACCGCACCTTTAAAGGGATGGTTAACCAAAAAATGAAAATATTTCCTCATTCACTTTTACTGCATCTTTGTTTTTCCATATAATAAAGTCAATGGTGGCTTAAGCTAACATTCTTCCTAACAACATGAGGGTGAGTAAATGATGACAGTAAATGATGTTGCATGTTAAACCAGATGCAGTGTTAAACAGCCCTGTGTGTTTTCATCAGTGACAGTGTTGCAGATAACTTGTTGTATTTAAAAAAAAAAAAGGTGTGATGTACTGCACATGTCTGTTGCATGCTTGGTAAATTTTCATACAGAAATGTATTTCATAAAGATATGAGTGTTTGCACTTGATATCTACCATCACTGCAGCGATTTACATAATAAAATATATGCTAACAACACAAAAAATTATAAGTTACAATTTTACATAAGCTTTACAGAGCAGAGAGACCCGTTGTTATATAATTGGTTTAACTTAAATGTCACCAATACGCTTTTTTCATGTAAAGGTAAATTCTGTACCACAGGCAGAGATGCAAAAGCTAGTTAAAAGTCATGGGTTGGAGGAGTGGGGTAAAAATTCATGCAAACAGGATGAGATTATAGCAAAAAAGATGCATAGCACAACCAATTTACCCTTGGTAAGTTAAAAAAAATAACATGCAAAGATCAAGATTTTAGGTTAAAATGTATACATATTAAGGAAAGTGTACAGTATATTTTAGGTGCTGTAAGTGGTCACCATTTCTTTTCAGTTTAACACTTTCTGTAAAGACACAATCTGTACATTCCTGTCACTGCATGACATGTTTGCTACCCACTTGCAGGAAAGGTCCACCTCATCCAACAAAAAAGTGTAAAAAATATCAAATAAAAAAATCTTGAAATGTATGCTCGAACCTTGACTCAAAGGTACAAGTAAGTTTTTGCTAATTAAAAAAATTTTCACATAAAGAATTTAATAGCATTTCTTTGAAATATGTTAAAAAATGATGTACAATCACATGAGATGAAGACTCCAGTCATATCAGTAACCCCACAAAAGCTGTTTAATTTTACATGGAGCGGGTCACCCCCTCATGGGCGCTGCCATGTTGACAGCACATGGCACTATGTCATGCAATTGACTGAGTTACGAACACTAATAATGACAATAATAATAACATGTTTACTTTATATAGTGCTTTCAGCCAATACTAAAACATAAAAGAACATTCAAACAAAACAAACAAACCAAACAATATAACATCAAACACAGTATACAAACAACGGAGCCAAAGTCAACCAGGAGTGTGATCCAGCAGACAGTCCAAACAGAATGAGAGCAAGTGAAAAGATAAATGTACAAACAAGAAGTTCCTGCTGGAGTCATGAAACAAACCGCTACGACCTGCAGCTCTCACAGCGTGGATCACGGATAAACGGAGAGACATCAAAAGCCAAACGCAAGCACAAGGCAGTGTTCAGCCAGCAGTGATCTCACGTGGCGCGGCTGCCCAGTCACAGTCCAGTGCGCAACGTGTGAAAATTCATTTGGATTAAATCCAAGAATGTCCATAATTGAGATGTGTGTAGTATGAGACAGAGGAAAACACATTAAATGTAACAAAACAGAAGATAAACAAACATCTCTAATTTAAAGCGGCAGCGTTTAGATAACAAACTTCCAGTATCCAGGATGATGGGTGTCAGTAAATCTTACTTAGCGCACCTTTAAACCCAGGGCCCTCAACTCCCAGAGGGACCCACATTCGCAGAACTGCCACCCTATTCCATCGACGGTCACGGAAGGAGAGCATGTAAACACGTTCAGTGGAGATGCTGATATAAATGTGGAGACGCTGCATAACAGCGAAAGCCGTCCGTCTAGCACATGTTCATAGAATTCACAGTTTGCTTTTGGAGTGAACTATGAGTGAAGTTTACTATGATCATTTTGCTATTTTAAAAGAGAAGTCACAAACAATTTCGTGACAGGTAGGTTTTAGTTTACGTCTCTCCCCGTTCATTTGTATGGTATCCGCAAAAAGTAATTAATGCCGCCTTCACGTGCTATCGAAATTATCGTAAATAAGAGTTTCCTACTCTGAAGTTGCACATGAACATCCCCTCAAGTCGTGATTATGACTGGGAAGTTCTGAAATCATTTTTATACCTGAGATTCTGAGTTGGGAGCTAGGAGATGTAAACTCTCAACATTGCGGAAGACAGGGTTTATACATTTTTCTAAATACAGTAACACGTTTCACGGTGTCAAAATAAGAGTTCTCCAAGAACTACGCAGGAATAAATCTGGTGTCCAACATGTTTCATCAGACAGCACAGCACTTGAATGCAACAACCTCGTAATTACCACTTCAGATGTGGGAAGATAATTCCGATAGCACATGAAGGCAGCATTACTGACCACGTTTACATCCACTTAGGAAAGCGGGTTATTCATTCTTCCAAGGTAGCTTGGCAACACTGGTCTTCATAAGAACACAAGTCCAATCTCTGCATTCTTAAAATTGCAAAACACCTTATGTCTTCCTCGGATACATGTTTGTTCCAGGATTTTTGCAGAAAACAGCGTTCTGAATCATCATGTAAACGAGAATGCCGATTTCCTTACGCAGTTTAAGGGATTATGGCTGTTTTTCAATGTGCGTTCTTTTGTGTTCTTACGTTCTCGTGGACTCGTTCTACGTCATCATCATGTCAAAGCTTGCAATAGATGCGTTCTACGTCCTCCTGTCCTTCCAATTACATTCTTCCAAGGTAGCTTGGCAACACTGGTCTTCATAAGAACACAAGTCCATTCTCTGCATTCTTAGAATTGCGAAACACCTCATGTCTTCCTCGGATACATGTTTGTTCCAGGATTTTTGCAGAAAGCAGCGTTCTGAATCATCATGTAAACGAGAATGCTGATTTCCTTACGCCGTTTAAGGCTGTTTCTCAATGTGCGTTCTTTTGTGTTCTTACGTTCTCGTGGACTCGTTCTACGTCATCATCCACTGACGAAGTTCGATTCCAATCCTCAAGAACGCAAGTACCGAGAATGCAGGAAATGTCCCAGATGTGTCCTTGAAATCGAGGGTGCATCGGATGGTGACTTGTGGGCAAGAACTCGGTACTACAGTGGCAGACGATGGACATTTGTAATTTCAGTAGTTCGTATGTTAATGTAATCTTGTGTTGAAGCAGTAAACGTATTTGGCTTGCTGTCCTTATACTGGAGGGCTTGGAGCGCGAGACTCGACTCGTGTCCTGATTACCCCCCACCCCCCCGGACTTTACTTATTTAGATAATGATTCTAGAGAATAGGTGAAGATGGGGTGGAGGTGGGATGTCAGGAGAGTTGTCACAGGAAGCAGGTAAGCAGCAGCTTATATACTCCTTCTTGTGGGCTGTGATTTGTCAGATTAAAATTAACATGCTCCTCCTGAACCTCTGTTAATTAACTCCATTTTGTTTCCTGCTGTAAGCTCGCAAAAGTCTGACGGCTTGTGAAAGACATTATACTCCGTCAACATTTGTTGTTTTTGGGGCATCCTTTTAATACAGTAATAAACATGGAAAAACAAGTGTTTACAGACTTTATTCTTTCAATGTGTCACTAGTCCTGCAAAACCTAACTGGTGCTGTGACGGTTAGCTGCACAACAAGAAGATCGCAGCACGTCAAAGTTTGCAATAAATGCGTCCTATGTCCTCCTGTCCTTCTGAGTTCATTCTTCCAAGGTAGCTTGGCAACACTGGTCTTCATAAGAACACAAGTCCATTCTCTGCATTCTTAGAATTGCGAAACACCTTATGTCTTCGTCGGATACATGTTTGTTACTTACACAAGCATTGTGGGGTAATTATGTTCCTCTGGAGAAAACTGCTACTGACCGGGCGGCGTACTCTTTATGTTTAAGGGATTAAGAGAAAGTGGTTTTACACACTAGGGCTGTCAAATTAAGATTCAAAATACAAATATTTGTTGAATTTAAGGAAACAATGCACATTCGAATGCTAAAACTGTGCATTCGAATTTTGGATGTGTGCCAAGCACTGACGATGACTTCAGATCGATCATATTCTTGCGCTAAAAAAGGCTAGACAAAGTGCAACAAATATAGTTTAACAGAAAGCGGGTGTCTCAATATGCTTTTTATCATTCTTTTTAATTAGACACAGCATCTAAAAACAGCACTCCTGCACGAGACGCTTAATAAACAAAAACAAAGTGAAACAAAGATGTTCACCTAGCGCACGTTTACAAAGAAAAACAAATGTATGGTTTCAAAAGCAAAAGATATAGAGACACGAAACCAACGTCATTCAATAGAGGAGGACAGTGTGCAACTTTCACAACCATTCGTTTTACCCCTAGTGGTTGAATAGGGAACTGCACGGCCAAAATTAACTTTCTTTTTGTAATAGCTTTTTTGTTGAAGGAGATAGAGACACGAAACCAATGTCAATCATTAGAGTAGGATAATGCGCAACTTTCACAACCATTCGTTTTAAACTTAGTGGTTGAATAGGGAACTGCATGTCCAAAATTAACTTTCTTTTTGTAATAGCTTTTTTGTTGAAGGAGATAGAGACACAAAACCAACATCATTCATTAGAGTAGGATAGTGCGCAACTTTCACAGTCATTCGTTTTACACTTAGTGGTTGAACAGGGAACTGCATGTCCAAAATTAACGTTCTTTTAGTAATTGCTTTCTTGTTGAAAAACATAGAGGTACGAAACCAACGTCATTCAATAGACGAGGACAGTACGCAACTTTCACAACCTTCTTTTTTACCCCTAGTGGTTGAATAGGGAACTGCACGCCCAAAATTACGTTTCTTTTGTAATAGCTTTTTTGTTGGAAAACAGAGGCATGAAACCAACGTCACTTTAGTGGTTGATTATGGAACTGCATGTCCAAAATCACCTTTCTTTTTGTAATAGCTTTTTTGTTGAAGAAGTTAGAGACACAAAACCAACGTCATTCAATAGATGAGGACAGTGCACAACATTCACAATCATTCGTTTTACCCCTAGTGGTTGAATAGGGAACCGTATGCCCAAAATTAAGTTTCTTTTTGTAATAGCTTTTTTGATATAAAACTTAGAGGCACGAAACCAAAGCCATTCAATAAAGGAGGACAGTGCGCAACTTTCAAAACCATTAGTTTTACCTCTAGTGGTTGACTAGGGAAATGCTTGTCCAAAATCACCGTTCTTTTAGTAATAGCTTTTGTGTTGAAGGAGATATGAAACCAATGATACTAAACACAACTCTAGGCTGTGTAAAGGCTAACTGAGCCTAAGGAGAGTGAAGCAGGGCTGCATTAGGTGACCTGGCCTCTACAATCACCTGACCTCCACCTAATTTGAGATGGTTTGGTATGAGTTGTACCACAAAAATGATAGAATAACAAGATTGTTTAATGCTATAATCATGGCAATGGGTGGCTACTCTGAAGAATTAAAAATATAAAATACATTTGGATAATTTTATAATTACTTATATTTATCACACATATAGTGAAATTCTTTTTTTCACATAACCCAGCTAAGCTGGGGTCAGAGATGATACAACACCCCTGGAGCAGATAGGGTCAAGAGCCTTGCTCAAGGGCCCAACAGTGGCATCTTGGTGGTGCTGGGGCTTGAACCCCTGACCTTCTGGGCAGTAACCCAGAGCCTTTACCACTGAGCCACCACTACATATGTGTTATATCATAGGTTTGATGCATTCAATGTTATTGTAACTATATTCTTTTCTTCCCAATTTGGAATGCCCAATTCCCAATGTGCTCTAAGTCCTCGTGGTGGCGTAGTGACTCGCCTCAATCTGGGTGGCAGAGGATGAATCTCAGTTGCCTCAGCGTTTGAGACCGTCAATACACACATCTCATCACATGGCTTGTTGAGCGCGTTACCGAAGAGACGTAGCGCGTGTGGAGGCCCACGCTATTCTCCGTGGCATCTACTCACAACTCACCATGTGCCCCACCAAGAGTGAGAACCACACATTATAGTGACCACGAGGAGGTTACCCCATGTGACTCTACCCTCCCTAGCAAAATCAAATCAAATCAGTCAAATCCTTTTATTGTCACTCAACCAAATACACAAGCGCAACAGTGGGTGAAAGTCTTGGGTGCAGTTCCGAGCAACATAGCAGTCATGACAGTGATGAGACATATACCAATTTACAATAAACATAAGATTTACATATCTAATATATTATATAATATTATTAGCTTTCCATGTTTTACAGTAATACTATTTTGAAAAATATTTTCTAAGCCGTTTAGGAGTTATCGCCGTTCATCTCTGAATGTGTCTGGAATATCAAAAACAAAACTACCTTAACCTCGAGTTTGAAGTTGGATATTAGACAGATGTTCAGCCGTGAAAAACTTCAATAGATCATTATTGGTTTAGTATAACTGGATACAAATAGGCTTAGTGAAAAGTGTTAAAACGAAGAACAGAACACAGATCGCTGTTTTAATATACCTCACTTGCAACGCTTAGACTATCCAGCAGAGTTTTATAGGCGCTTGCTCGAGATAGGGACCGTCTCAAAAGTACACGAATTAAAAACAAACGGTCAATGGTTCCCCACCGCATTTTCACAGTTTAAAAATAAGAGCAAACTGTGCACCAAGGTCTTTTAAACACGCACTCACGCGTAACACTCACCAGTAGATTCAATCAAATATAAAATATTGCTAACAATAGTAATAGTAATTATTATTTTATCATAAATTACACAAAATAAAACAAATATTAAAAGTCTTTAACGTTCCATCTTGAATCCAAAGGTAATGCAGTATTCCAGGTCCCTAAAAGAATAATGAGGGGTTTAGTTATAGAACTATAGCAGAAGACATGCTGTTGAAATAGTGTTCAGTATTACTGCACCCTACAGGAACAGTGTGCAGTTACTTTGACTGGGTTTGCAATTCAAACTTGAATAAATACATTTCAAATAAATACAGTCCTCTGTCTCAACTCCAAAGGCTGCATCTTGTTGCTGGTTCCTAGAAGAACCTTTAGATGTTGGTTTTAGTCACAGAAATCTGGCACAAAACATGTTACTTACATTCAAGTATGTTAATAAATTAATTTAAAATAGACATGATCTTCCATTCCAGATCTAACAGATGTGGCCTTTTACTTGCTCCTAGAGGAACATTTTGTAGTTGGTTTGTAGTTGGAAGACATGTTTCTCATGTTCAAAAATTGGTCAGATTCAAGGAAAATGTAAATTGTGATCCATCTCAGACCACAATTAGAGTGATCCCCACTCCTATAGGAGGCAGTTTGTGATACTGGCTCATACTATGCCCATATAAAAGAAATTGTCAGAAGAAAAGCTTAATGTTTGACCCACAGGCTAGGAGCTTCAGATAATGTTCACATCAACCATCAGAATGGGGAAACATTTTTATCTCAGTGATTTCGACTGTATCCATGGTTGTTGGTGCCAGATAGGCTGGTTTGAGCCCATCTGTAATTGCCGATCTCCTCTGATATTTACACACATCAGTCTCTAGAATTTACTTAGAATGGTGCCATAAACAAAAAACATCCAGTGAGCGGCAGTTCTGTGGATGGAAATGCATTGATGAAAGAGGTCAACTGAGTATGGCCAGATTGGTTCAAACTGACAAAGTCTCAGTACAATTGTGCTGAGAGGAATGCTATTCTGAAATGTGGATTGGTGCTGTTATGGGGGCACAAACGGTACCCACACATTATTTTGCAGGTGCTTTTAATGTTGTGGCTGATTGGTGTATATATATATATAGAAATCTCATATGAATACTTCATAAATATTAAGTGTGATTGCAGAAACAGCAAATGAAAATCATCAGAAAGAAAGGATGAAAAACAGAACACAGGAAGAAAGCTGTGAAGGTGAAAATGACAGAAGGGAGATTCACCAGGTCCAACAAAACTCAAACTATCAATTAAAATGGAGAACTGAAAAAAAAAAAAAATAAATAAAAAAAATCAAGCCATTGACAGCTGCAAAACAGCTCAGAAAACCATGGACAGTTGTATTATATCATCAGTTTACAAAGATCAGTCCTTGCTGTGTGTTGTCCTTTAAATACCAGCATATAAAAGCAAAACATAGCCAGAAATGATTTCATTATTTTACAGCACACGCCATCTGCAACTTTAAAGGTTGTGAAGCAAAATACAAATTCACAATTCCAAAAAAACCAACAATATACACTACCAGATTCATCCAGTCCAGAGTGTAAAGAAGAAGACACCCAAATCCTTAGAGTGGACCTATTCAAACATAAACAGTGGTGGTGGCGTAGTGGCCTAAAGCACTGAACTAGTAAGCAAAAGGTTGTTGGTTCAATTCCCACAGCCACCACCATGGTGTCCTTGCTCCAGGGGGATTGTCCCTGTAATAAGGGCACTGTAAGTTGCTTTGGATAAAAGCATCCACCAAATGCATAAATGTAAATAAACAAAAACAGAGGGATAATACTAAAGTGCATGGAAAGAAAAAAGAGCACCCAATATCTACAACCTCTCAGGACACAGCAGATCAGGTATTACTTAATATAATCCTAACATGTAAACTAATTTTCCCAGCATTTTCCATCTTACTAACCATGAAAATATAATTGGCAGGTCCAAAACTTTAGGTCAAAAAAGGCATGTGAAGTGGTAGTTGCTGTTGTGCAGTCAACAGACCAAAAGACCACTTGCACTCTCCTTCACGCTGAGTTCAAATCTCTGGAACCTCACAAATGGCTCATCGGAGAGGCAAGAATAATCATGAGTGATTTATAAGGTTTTCAATTGCCCAATGTGCACTGTAAAAATTGTACACATCTGAAAAGCTGTCAGTTACTTTTCTGTAACCTCTAATATGCATTTTACATGTAATATTTCTTATTATATATCATTTTATCTTTTACTCAGACAACTGAATGCTACTTCCAAATATTATTAAACAAAATGGTACAAAACAACACCATTTATCTGCTGAATTACTTCTCGGCTGGTGTCATCTGTAACGAAGCTCAGCAGGCAATGACAGGAACAGATGATGACGATGAAGTGAGAAACCCAAGTGCAGTTTATTTCCAAACGTGATAACCAGTAACCCTAACTATAAACAAAACGAAACATAAACATAAATGACTTAACTAAACTTGACTTGATATGACATGACTTGACTATAGACGTGACATAAACATAACATGACTTGACTTGACTTGATCATAGACTACGTTACACCAAACACAATACCTGACACTAGACAATGGCAAACATGAGGGCTAAAATACAAGGACATGTGTAACAGATAAACAAGACAACCAATCACAATACTAAACTATAAACAAGATAACAAGACTAAAAGAACTCTAACCAATGAAAAGACAAGACTAATAACAAAGTAATCAAACAATGAACCAATGAAACCAAGACACATGAACAGGGGAAACACATGACAAGATCACACGAGGGAACAGGAAATCACATGATATGACAAAAACAGGAACTAACCTTAAAAATAAGATATGAAAACAAGAACAAAACACATAAATGTGACATATCCCCCCCACTAGGGGCAGCTCCCGACACCCCAAAACATAAACAAAGTTCACAGTGAGGGAGCTGGGGGGGGGGTGGGGGAGGCGTGGCGAATTGACATGTGTGTGGGGGGCGTGGCTACATGGCATGACATGGATACATGGTATGGCAAGATCCTGACTTGGCCATGGTAGGTGTGGAAGATGACTCATTGGCTGTGGCATGCATGACCGCTGGCTCGTAGAGCAGAGGCGAGCCTGGACCGTGGAGAAGGCTGAGGCGAGCCTGGACCGTGGAGCAGGCTGAGGCAGGCCTGGACCGTGGAGCAGGTTGAGGCGTTGCTGTGACATGGCATGGAACAGGCTGAGGCATTGCTGTGACATGCCATGGAGCAGGCTGAGGCGTTGCTGTGACATGGCATGGAGCAGGCTCAGGCCTGGCTGTGACATGGCATGGAGCAGGCTCAGGCCTGGCTGTGACATGGCATGGGGCAGGCTCAGGCCTGGCTGTGACATGGCATGGGGCAGGCTCAGGCCTGGCTGTGACATGGCATGGGGCAGGCTCAGGCCTGGCTGTGACATGGCATGGGGCAGGCTCAGGCCTGGCTGTGACATGGCATGGGGCAGGCTCAGGCCTGGCTGTGACATGGCATGGGGCAGGCTCAGGCCTGGCTGTGACATGGCATGGATCAGGCTCAGGCCTGGCTGTGACATGGCATGGAGCAGGCTAAGGCCTGGCTGTGACAAGGCATGGAGCAGGCCGAGGCATGACATGGCATGGAGCTGACTCTGGCGTGGCTGTGACATGGCATGGAGCAGGCCGAGGCATTGCTGTGACATGGCATGGAGCAGGCTGAGGCATTGCTGTGACATGGCATGGAGCAGGCCGAGGCATGACATGGCATGGAGCAGGCTCAGGCCTGGCTTTGACATGGCATGGAGCAGGCGGAGGCGTTGCTGTGACATGGCATGGAGCAGGCTCAGGCCTGGCTGTGACATGGCATGGAGCAGGCTCAGGCCTGGCTGTGACATGGCATGGAGCAGGCTCAGGCCTGGCTGTGACATGGCATGGAGCAGGTTCAGGCCTGGCTGTGACATGGCATGGAGCAGGATCAGGCCTGGCTGTGACATGGCATGGAGCAGGCTCAGGCCTGGCTGTGACATGGCATGGAGCAGGCTCAGGCATTGCTGTGACATGGCGTGGAGCTGACTCTGGCGTGCCTGTGACATGGCGTGGAGCTGACTCTGGCGTGGCTCTGACATGGCCTGGAGCTGACTCTGGCGTGGCTGTGACATGGCATGGAGCAGGCTCAGGCCTGGCTGTGACATGGCATGGAGCAGGCTGAGGCGTTGCTGTGACATGGCATGGAGCAGGCTCAGGCCTGGCTGTGACATGGCATGGAGCAAGCTCAGGCCTGGCTGTGACATGGCATGGGGCAGGCTCAGGCCTGGCTGTGACATGGCATGGAACAGGCACAGGCCTGGCTGTGACATAGCATGGAGCAGGCACAGGCCTGTCTGTGACATGGCATGGAGCAGGCACAGGCCTGTCTGTGACATGGCATGGAGCAGGTTCAGGCCTGGCTGTGACATGCATGGAGCAGGTTCAGGCCTGGCTGTGACATGGCATGGAGCAGGCTCAGGCCTGGCTGTGACATGGCATGGAGCAGGCTAGGCCTGGCTTTGACATGGCATGGAGCAGGCTCAGGCCTGGCTGTGACATGGCATGGAGCAGGCTCAGGCCTGGCTATGACATGGCATGGAGCAGGCAGAGGCATTGCTGTGACATGGCATGGAGCAGGCCGAGGCATTGCTGTGACATGGCATGGAGCAGGCCGAGGCATTGCTGTGACATGGCGTGGAGCTGACTCTGGCGTGGCTGTGACATGGCATGGAGCTGACTCTGGCGTGGCTCTGACATGGCCTGGAGCTGACTCTGGCGTGGCTGTGACATGGCCTAAAGCTGAATCTGGCGTGGCAGTGACATGGCATGGAGCAGGCTCAGGCCTGGCTGTGACATGGCATGGAGCAGGCGGAGGCGTTGCTGTGACATGGCATGGAGCAGGCCGAGGCATGACATGGCATGGAGCTGACTCTGGCGTGGCTGTGACATGGTATGGAACTGACTACGGCGTAGCTGTAAATGGCCTGGAGCTGACTCTGGCGTAGCTGTGAAATGGCCTGGAGCTGACTCTGGCGTAGCTGTATACAATATACAATATACACTACCAGATCCATCCAGTCCAGAGTGTAAAGAAGAAGACACCCAAATCCTTCCCAATGCCATCCAAAAGGATAACACCGAAGTGACTGTAGAGACACCAGTGGACCTATCAACACATAAACAAAAAAAAAGAGGGATAATACTAAAGTGCATGGAAAGAAAAAAGAGCACCCAATATCTACAACCTCTCAGGACACAGCAGATCAAGTATTACTTAATATAATCCTAACATGTAAACTAATTTTCCCAGCATTTTCCATCTTACTAACCATGAAAATATAATTGGCAGGTCCAAAACCTTAGGTCAAAAAAGGCATGTGAAGTGGTAGTTGCTGTTGTGCAGTCAACAGACCAAAAGACCACTTGCACTCTCCTTCACGCTGAGTTCAAATCTCTGGAACCTCACAAATGGCTCATCGGAGAGGCAAGAATAATCATGAGTGATTCATAAGGTTTTCAATTGCCCAATGTGCACTGTAAAAATTGTACACATCTGAAAAGCTGTCAGTTACTTTTCTGTAACCTCTAATATGCATCTTACATGCAATATTTCTTATTATATATCATTTTATCTTTTACTCAGACAATTGAATACTACTTCCAAATATTATTAAACAAAATGGTACAAAACAACACCATTTATCTGCTGAATTACTTCTCGGCTGGTGTCATCTGTAACGAAGCTCAGCAGGCAATGACAGGAACAGATGATGACGATGAAGTGAGAAACCCAAGTGCAGTTTATTTCCAAACGTGATAACCAGTAACCCTAACTATAAACAAAATGAAACATAAACATAAATGACTTAACTAAACTTGACTTGATATGACATGACTTGACTATAGACGTGACATAAACATAACATGACTTGACTTGACTTGATCATAGACTACGTTACACCAAATACAATACCTGACACTAGACAATGGCAAACATGAGGGCTAAAATACAAGGACATGTGTAACAGATAAACAAGACAACCAATCACAATACAAAACTATAAACAAGATAACAAGACTAAAAGAACTCTAACCAATGAAAAGACAAGACTAATAACAAAGTAATCAAACAATGAACCAATGAAACCAAGACACATGAACAGGGGAAACACATGACAAGATCACACGAGGGAACAGGAAATCACATGATATGACAAAAACAGGAACTAACCTTAAAAATAAGATATGAAAACAAGAACAAAACACATAAATGTGACATATCCCCCCCACTAGGGGCAGCTCCCGACACCCCAAAACATAAACAAAGTTCACAGTGAGGGAGCTGGGGGGGTGGGGGAGGCGTGGCGAATTGACATGTGTGTGGGGGGCGTGGCTACATGGCATGACATGGATACATGGTATGGCAGGATCCTGACTTGGCCATGGTAGGTGTGGAAGATGACTCATTGGCTGTGGCATGCGTGACCGCTGGCTCGTAGAGCAGAGGCGGGCCTGGAATGTGGAGCAGAGGCGAGCCTGGAACGTGGAGGAGAGGCGAGCCCGGACCGTGGAGCAGGCTGAGGCGAGCCTGGACCGTGGAGAAGGCTGAGGCGAGCCTGGACCGTGGAGCAGGCTGAGGCAGGCCTGGACCGTGGAGCAGGTTGAGGCGTTGCTGTGACATGGCATGGAACAGGCTGAGGCATTGCTGTGACATGGCATGGAGCAGGCTGAGGCGTTGCTGTGACATGGCATGGAGCAGGCTCAGGCCTGGCTGTGACATGGCATGGAGCAGGCTCAGGCCTGGCTGTGACATGGCATGGAGCAGGCTCAGGCCTGGCTGTGACATGGCATGGAGCAGGCAGAGGCCTGGCTGTGACATGGCATGGGGCAGGCTCAGGCCTGGCTGTGACATGGCATGGAGCAGGCCGAGGCATTGCTGTGACATGGCATGGAGCAGGCCGAGGCATTGCTGTGACATGGCATGAAGCTGACTCTGGCATGGCTGTGAAATGGCCTGGAGCTGAATCTGGCGTGGCTGTGACATGGCGTGGAGCTGACTCTGGCGTGGCTGTGACATGGCCTGGAGCTGACTCTGGCGTGGCTGTGACATGGCCTGGAGCTGACTCTGGTGTGGCTGTGACATGGCCTGGAGCTGACTCTGGCGTGGCTGTGACATGGCCTGGAGCTGACTCTGGTGTGGCTGTGACATGGCCTGGAGCTGACTCTGGCATGGCTGTGACATGGCCTGGAGCTGACTCTGGTGTGGCTGTATACAATATACAATATACACTACCAGATCCATCCAGTCCAGAGTGAAAAGAAGAAGACACCCAAATCCTTACCAATGCCATCCAAAAGGATAACACCGAAGTGACTGTAGAGACACCAGTGGACCTATCAACACATAAACAAAAACAGAGGGATAATACTAAAGTGCATGGAAAGAAAAAAGAGCACCCAATATCTACAACCTCTCAGGACACAGCAGATCAAGTATTACTTAATATAATCCTAACATGTAAACTAATTTTCCCAGCATTTTCCATCTTAATGACCATGAACATATAATTGGCAGGTCCAAAACCTTAGGTCAAAAAAGGCATGTGAAGTGGTAGTTGCTGTTGTGCAGTCAACAGACCAAAAGACCACTTGCACTCTCCTTCACGCTGAGTTCAAATCTCTGGAACCTCACAAATGGCTCATCGGAGAGGCAAGAATAATCATGAGTGATTTATAAGGTTTTCAATTGCCCAATGTGCACTGTAAAAATTGTACACATCTGAAAAGCTGTCAGTTACTTTTCTGTAACCTCTAATATGCATTTTACATGTAATATTTCTTATTATATATCATTTTATCTTTTACTCAGACAACTGAATGCTACTTCCAAATATTATTAAACAAAATGGTACAAAACAACACCATTTATCTGCTGAATTACTTCTCGGCTGGTGTCATCTGTAACGAAGCTCAGCAGTCAATGACAGGAACAGATGATGACGATGAAGTGAGAAACCCAAGTGCAGTTTATTTCCAAACGTGATAACCAGTAACCCTAACTATAAACGTGAACAAAACATAAACATAAATGACTTAACTAAACTTGACTTGATATGACATGACTTGACTATAGACTTGACATAAACATAACATGACTTGACTTGACTTGATCATAGACTACGTTACACCAAACACAATACCTGACACTAGACAATGGCAAACATGAGGGCTAAAATACAAGGACATGTGTAACAGATAAACAAGACAACCAATCACAATACTAAACTATAAACAAGATAACAAGACTAAAAGATATCTAACCAATGAAAAGACAAGACTAATAACAAAGTAATCAAACAATGAACCAATGAAACCAAGAACATGAACAGGGGAAACACATGACAAGATCACACGAGGAAAAAGGAAATCACATGACATGACAGGAACAGGAACTAACCTTAAAAATAAGACATGAAAACAAGAACAAAACACATAAATGTGACATATCCCCCCCACTAGGGGCAGCTCCCGACACCCCAAAACATAAACAAAGTTCAATGTAAGGGAGCTGGGGGGGGTGGGGGAGGCGTGGCGAATTGGCGTGTGTGTGGGGGGCGTGGCTACATGGCATGACATGGATACATGGTATGGCAGGATCCTGACTTGGCCATGGTAGTTGTGGAAGATGACTCATTGGCTGTGGCATGCATGACCGATGGCTCGTAGAGCAGAGGCGAGCCTGGAACGTGGAGCAGAGGCGAGCCTGGACCGTGGAGCAGGCTGAGGCGAGCCTGGACCGTGGAGCAGGCTGAGGCGTTGCTGTGACATGGCATGGAGCAGGCTCAGACCTGGCTGTGACATGGCATGGAGCAGGCTCAGGCCTGGCTGTGACATGGCATGGAGCAGGCTCAGGCCTGGCTGTGACATGGCATGGAGCAGGCTCAGGCCTTGCTGTGACATGGCATGGAGCAGGCCGAGGCATTGCTGTGACATGGCATGGAGCAGGCCGAGGCATGACATGGCATGGAGCTGACTCTGGCGTGGCTGTGAAATGGCCTGGAGCTGAATCTGGCGTGGCTGTGACATGGCCTGGAGCTGACTCTGGCGTGGCTGTGACATGGCCTGGAGCTGACTCTGGCGTGGCTGTGACATGGCCTGGAGCTGACTCTGGCGTGGCTGTGACATGGCCTGGAGCTGACTCTGGTGTGGCTGTGACATGGCCTGGAGCTGACTCTGGCATGGCTGTGACATGGCCTGGAGCTGACTCTGGTGTGGCTGTATACAATATACAATATACACTACCAGATCCATCCAGTCCAGAGTGTAAAGAAGAAGACACCCAAATCCTTACCAGTGCCATCCAAAAGGATAACACCGAAGTGACTGTAGAGACACCAGTGGACCTATCAACACATAAACAAAAACAGAGGGATAATACTAAAGTGCATGGAAAGAAAAAGAACACCCAGTATCTACAACCTGTCAGGACACAGCAGATCAGGTATTACTTAATATAATCCTAACATGTAAACTAATTTTCCCAGCATTTTCCATCTTACTAACCATGAACATATAATTGGCAGGTCCAAAACCTTAGGTCAAAAAAGTCATGTGAAGTGGTAGTTGCTGTTGTGCAGTCAACAGACCAAAAGACCACTTGCACTCTCCTTCACGCTGAGTTCAAATCTCTGGAACCTCACAAATGGCTCATCAGAGAGGCAAGAATAATCATGAGCGATTTATAAGGTTTTCAATTGCCCAATGTGCACTGTAAAAATTGTACACATCTGAAAAGCTGTCAGTTACTTTTCTGTAACCTCTAATATGCATTTTACATGTAATATTTCTTATTATATATCATTTTATCTTTTACTCAGACAACTGAATGCTACTTCCAAATATTATTAAACAAAATGGTACAAAACAACACCATTTATCTGCTGAATTACTTCTCGGCTGGTGTCATCCGTAACGAAGCTCAGCAGTCAATGACAGGAACAGATGATGACGATTAAGTGAGAAACCCAAGTGCAGTTTATTTCCAAACATGATAACCAGTAACCCTAACTATAAACGTAAACAAAACAAAACAAAAAATAAACATGAACGACTTAACTAAAATTGACTTGATATGACATCAAATCAAAAATCACTTTATTGTCACACAGCCATATACACAAGTGCAATGGTGTGTGAAATTCTTGGGTGCAGTTCCGATCAACATAGCAGTCGTGACAGTGATGAGACATATACCAATTTACAATAACATCAAATTAACACAACACAATTTAAACATCTGTTATACACATAATTACACTCAACAATATACAAATAATAACATACACTGTACAGTATACAAAACGCACTATATAGATACACATTATTCAATAAAAAATGAAAAAAAAATATATAAAGAAGTATATATATATAGAATGTACAGTATTGTACTGTATTGACATTCAGGCTGTTGGTTGATAGTCAGTTGTTAAGAGAGAACATAATATAATAATAATAATATAATTTATGACAGTCCGGTGTGAGATATAAGAGTAAAGGTAATAAAGTGCAGTGCTGATGTATTTTGATCGTGGGAGATCAAGAGTTCAAAAGTCTGATTGCTTGGGGGAAGAAGCTATCATGGAGTCGGCTGGTGCGGGTCCTGATGCTGCGATACCGCCTACCTGATGGTAGCAGTGAGAACAGCCCATGGCTCGGGTGGCTGGAGTCTCTGATGATCCTCCGAGCTTTTTTCACACACCGCCTTGTATATATTTTCTGGAAGGAGGGAAGCTCACCTCCGATGATGTGTCTGGCAGTTCGCACCACCCTTTGCAGTGCTTTGCGGTTGTGGGCGGTGCTATTGCCGTACCAGGCGGAGATACAGCCAGTCAGGATGCTCTCCACAGTGCAGGTTTAGAACCGTGTGAGGATGTGGCGGTTCATTCCAAACTTCCTCTGCCGTCTCAGGAAGAAGAGGCGCTGATGAGCCTTCTTCACAACGACTTCAGTGTGGATGGGCCATGTGAGTTCCTCAGTGATGTGGACACCCAGGAACTTGAAGCTGCTGACTCTCTCCACTGGTGCTCCATTGATGGTGATGGGACTGTGTTCTCTGTCTTTTCTTCTGAAGTCCAACACAAGCTCCTTTGTCTTACTGACGTTGAGGGAGAGGTTGTGCTCCTGACACCAGTGTGTCAGAGTGTGCACCTCCTCTCTGTAGGCTGTTTCATCATTGTCAGTGATCAGACCTACCACCGTCGTGTCATCAGAAAACTTAATGATGGCATTGGAACTATGTGTTGCCACACAGTCATGTGTGTACAAGGAATACAGTAGTGGGCTGAGAACACAGCCCTGCGGGGCTCCAGTGTTGAGGGTCAGTGATGAGATGTTGCTGCCTATTCTAACCACCTGGCATCTGCTTGACAGGAAGTCCAGGATCCAGCTGCACAGCGAGATGTTTAAGCCCAGAGTCCGGAGTTTCTCATCTAGCTTGGAGGGCACTATGGTGTTGAATGCTGAGCTGTAGTCTACAAACAGCATTCTCACATAAATGTTCCTTTTTTCCAGGTGGGAGAGAGCAGTGTGTATTGTAGATGCAATGGCATCATCAGTGGAGCGGTTGTTGCGGTAAGCAAACTGCAGCGGGTCAAGAGAGAGTGGCAATACAGAGCAGATGTAATCTCTGATTAGTCTCTCAAAACATTTGCTGATGATGGGGGTCAGAGCAACAGGACGCCAGTCATTTAAACAAGTTATTTTTGATTGTTTTGGAACAGGCACAATGGTGGATGTTTTAAAGCATGTGGGGACTACAGACAAAGAGAGGGAAAGGTTGAAAATGTCCGTAAAAACACCAGCCAGCTGGATCACACATGCTCCGATGACACGGCCCGGAATGCCGTCTGGGCCCGCGGCTTTGCGGATATTCACCCTTCGGAAGGATCGGGTTACATCCGCTACAGAGACGGAGAGTGAACTAACCTCTGTAGCTTCAGCCGCGAGAGCTCTCTCCGCGAGGGCGGTATTATTTCCCTCGAAACGAGCATAAAAAGTATTTAGCTCATCCGGTAGAGAGGCAGCGGTGTTCATGGCGGAGTTTTTATTCCCTTTAAAGTCCGTGATGATGTTAATTCCCTGCCACATGCTTCTAGAGTTGGTGGTGTTAAACTGTCCTTCAGTCTTACTCCTGTACTGGCGTTTTGCGGTTCTGATAGTTTTTCGGAGGGCATAACTGGCTTGTTTATGCTCCTCCACGTTACCGGAATTAAAAGCAGAGGTCCGCACATTAAGTGCCACACGAACTTCACTATTGATCCATGGTTTCTGATTCGGATAGATTCGTACAGTTCTGGTCGGAACAACGTCCTCTACGCACGTTCTGATAAAAAATATTACGCTATCAGCGTAAAGCTCGATGTCGTCATCAGAGGCGGACCGGAACATCTCCCAGTCCGTGTGATCAAAACAGTCTTGTAGCGTAGAATCTGATTGGTCCGACCAGCAGTGGATCGTTCTGAGGGTGGGTGCTTCCTGTTTCAATTTCTGCCTGTAAGCGGGCAGAAGCAGAATGGAAGAGTGGTCCGATTTGCCAAATGGTGGGCGGGGGAGGGATTTGTAGCCATCCCGGAACGGAGAGTAGCAATGGTCCAAAACCCGGTCCCCTCGTGTGTTGAAACTAATGTGCTGGTGATATTTTGATGCGACTGATTTTAAACTGGCTTTATTAAAGTCCCCGGTCACAATGAACGTGGCCTCAGGGTGCGCGGTTTCCTGCTCACTTATAATCCCATACAGTTCCTTGAGTGCCCAGTCTGTGTCGGCTTGTGGCGGGATGTACACAGCAGTGATAATGACCGCTGTGAATTCCCTCGGTAGCCAGAATGGTCGACACAGAAGCATAAGAAATTCCAGATCAGGAGAGCAGAAAGACTTGATAGAATGTACGTTCCTCTGATCACACCAGGATTTGTTGATCATAAACATACACCACCACCTCTGCTTTTACCTGAGAGGTCTTTCGCTCTGTCCGCTCGGTGCACGGAGAACCCCGCGGGTTCAATGGCTGAGTCTGGAATCTCCACAGACATCCAAGTTTCTGTTAGGCAGATAATGCAGCAGTCCCTTGTATCTCGTTGGAAAGAGATCCGCGCTTTCAGCTCGCAGAGCTTGTTATCCAGACACTGAACATTTGCCAGTAGAATAGTGGGTAGCGGGGGTCGATTTGTGCGGCGTCTTACTCTGATGAGAACGCCGGCTCTGTTTCCCCTTTTCCTCCTGCGTTTCCGCGGCCGTGCTGCCCAGACAAAGGGCTCCACTTGCGTGTTTGTAAACAGCGGGTCGGCATTGAGGAATGTGAGTTCGGTTTACGGTGTGAGATTGCTGAACCAATGTCCAAAAGTGTTTGTCTGTCGTAGACAATAAGGACAATAATCTGAAAAGTTACTTTTCTGTAACCTCTAATATGCATTTTACATATAATATTTCTTATTATATATCATTTTATCTTTTACTCAGACAATTGAATGCTACTTCCAAATATTATTAAACAAAATGGTACAAAACAACACCATTTATCTGTTGAATTACTTCTCGGCTGGTGTCATCGGTAACGAAGCTCAGCAGGCAATGACAGGAACAGATGATGACGATGAAGTGAGAAACCCAAGTGCGGTTTATTTCCAAACGTGATAACCAGTAACCCTAACTATAAACGTGAACAAAACAAAACAAAACATAAACATGAACGACTTAACTAAACTTGACTTGATATGACATGACTTGACTATAGACTTGACATAAACATAACATGACTTGACTTGACTTGATCATAGACTACGTTACACCAAACACAATACCTGACACTAGACAATGGCAAACACGAGGGCTAAAATACAAGGACATGTGTAACAGATAAACAAGACAACCAATCACAATACTAAACTATAAACAAGATAACAAGACTAAAAGAACTCTAACCAATGAAAAGACAAGACTAATAACAAAGTAATCAAACAATGAACCAATAAAACCAAGATACATGAACAGGGGAAACACATGACAAGATCACACGAAGGAAGAGGAAATCACATGACATGATAGGAACAGGAACTAACCTTAAAAATAAGACATGAAAACAAGAACAAAACACATAAATGTGACATATCCCCCCCACTAGGGGCAGCTCCCGACACCCCAAAACATAAACAAAGTCCACTGCGTGGCGAAGTGACGTGTGTGTGGGGGGCGTGGCTACATGGCATGACATGGATACATGGTATGGCAGGATCCTGACTTGGCCATGGTAGGTGTGGATGATGACTCATTGGCTGTGGTATGCGTGACCACTGGCTCGTAGAGCAGAGGCGGGCCTGGAACGTGGAGCAGAGGCGAGCCTGGAACATGGAGCAGAGACGAGCCTGGACCGTGGAGCAGGCTGAGGCGGGCCTGGATCGTGGAGCATGCTGAGGTGGGCCTGGACCGTGGAGCAGGCTGAGGCAGGCCTGGACCGTGGAGCAGGCTGAGGCAGGCCTGGACCGTGGAGCAGGCTGAGGCGTTGCTGTGACATGGCACGGAGCAGGCTGAGGCATTGCTGTGGCATGGCACGGAGCAGGCTGAGGCATTGCTGTGGCATGGCACGGAGCAGGCTGAGGCATTGCTGTGGCATGGCATGGAGCAGGCTGAGGCATTAATGTGACATGGCATGGAGCAGGCTCAGGCCTGGCTGTGACATGGCATGGAGCAGGCTCAAGCTTGGCTGTGACATGGCATGGAGCAGGCTCAGGCCTGGCTGTGACATGGCATGGAGCAGGCTCAGGCCTGGCTGTGACATGGCATGGAGCAGGCTGAGGCACTGCTGTGACATGGCATGGAGCTGACTCTGGCGTGGCTGTGACATGGCATGGAGCTGACTCTGGCGTGGCTGTGACATGGCCTGGAGCTGACTCTGGTGTGGCTGTGATATGGCCTGGAGCACACTGAGGATCCGGGGCTGAAGGTGGTGCAAGCTCAGTGACCATGACGTGGAACTCTGGCTTGGCGGTCATGACGTTGAACTCGGGCTTGGCGGCCATGACGTGGAACTCGGGCTTGGCGGCCATGACGTGGAACTCGGGCTTGGCGGCCATGACGTGGGGCAAAGTCGTGGAAGGCGGAGTCATGGGAGGCTCAAGGCATGGCAGGCGGAGCCATGGTATGCTCGAGGAGCGAAGCTGTAGAAGGCAGAGCCGTGGGAGGCTCGTGTCCTGGATGACTGGAAAACGACCTCAGTGGTCGAGCACATGGGCTGAGACTCGGAGACGACCTCTGTGGTCGTGAACATGGGCTGAGACTTGGAAACGGAAGACTTCCTCCTCCTCCTCCTCCTCCAGGAGGCTGAAGTTGGCAACGCAGGCTCTGGGACGGTCGAGGCTAGCAATGCAGGCTCTGGGATGGTCAAGGCTAAAGGCATTGGCGCTGGCTCATTAACCATGGCAGGCGTGGGCGCTGGCTCGTCGACCATGATGTGGGACACCGGCTCATCGACCATGACGTGGGATGCTGGCTCGGCATCTGCCTCCCCCACAGCAAACATAGAACCAGTAATCTGCAGGGCAAGGTCGATATACTGGACCAGATTGAGGGAACTGCGACCGCCAGGCATCAAAGATGATATTGGCTCACTTAATCCAAAACGGAAACAGTCTTTGAGGGCGACCTCATTAAAGTCCACCTGGAAGGCCAGATCGCAGAAGTCCTCTACATAATCCTCCAGGGGACGACTCCCCTGACGTAGGCGAAGAAGCCGAACAGCTGGGTTCATTATGGGCGGTCAGGTATTCTGTAACGAAGCTCAGCAGGCAATGACAGGAACAGACGATGACGATGAAGTGAGAAACCCAAGTGCAGTTTATTTCCAAACGTGATAACCAGTAACCCTAACTATAAACGTGAACAAAACAAAACATAAACATGAACGACTTAACTAAACTTGACTTGATATGACATGACTTGACTATAGACTTGACATAAACATAACATGAATTGACTTGACTTGATCATAGACTACGTTACACCAAACACAATATCTGACACTAGACAATGGCAAACATGAGGGCTAAAATACAAGGACATGGGTAACAGGTAAACAAGTCTAAACTACAAACAAGTTAACAAGACTAAAAAGAACTCTAACCAATGAAAAGACAAGACATATGAACAGGGGAAACACATGACAAGATCATATGAGGGAACAGGAAATCACATGACATCATCAATGGAGAGCGAGATGCTGTACACAGAACCTACGGAAGGTATAATTTTATTGTTATACATTGTAGACATGAAAGCACACCTTTAACAGCCTTTACTAATGTGACACTATCAAACATTTATTTCAGGTGGACTTCGAAAACTATAAGGCCATTATAAGTTTTCTAAATGTCAATGGGAACCACTGGAAGTTTTTGGTGAAAGCTTTAAAAATACCAATAAGTCTGACCACTTTCTTCATGGATGTGTAATCAAAACTCAACTTTGATTTAATATATTTCTTTTTTTCTTTTACCAGTATCTGCATGCATCCTCTGGTCAAGTGTCTGTGATTGACCCAGCAGGAAATCAGGAGTAGAAGTACTCTCTTCATGCTGCAGCCAGATTTAGGTAAAAACACACTGTTAACATAATAGCACTAAACACAAAACAAATGACTAAGTGTATCACTTTAAGTGTATTACCCTTAATTGTGTCATACATTTTCTCTAAAGACAATACTTTAAGATGAGATTTATGTGCCATGGCAAAAATGACTGGAGTGATGTGAAGTGGCAAGAAGGTATTATAAATCACACAACCCAGCAGGACTCTTACAGCTGTGGGGTATTTGTCATGCAGGTATTTTGTTCTCATATTGTAAGTACAATTTTCAAATAGTGAAGACAATAAATAAATTAAATTCTATTATTTTGTAGATGACCAAAGAGGTTATCAAAGTGTTCCTTGAAATTCCTTTCAAGCTAGACCCTTCTGTTTCCAATATGGAGCAAGTTCAAAGACAGATGGCGGAGGAAATCCTGACAGCATCAGGTGGTTGAAATCAATGAACCAAAAACTGACATCACAAAATTCTTATTGTTTTCTGTCAGCCTCTGTTACTATTTTGATATCTGTATACTTTTAGTGTTCAGAATGAGTCATTGCTGTGCACTCTGTGCTTCCGCAAAACACCCTGGAGGTGGTCCAACAACTGATTGGGTAAGTATTTTTCACTGGGTGATGTGCTGTGTTGTGTCGTGGATCTGAAGCCTCGCTGTTCACAATATCAGTCCAGTTGAAGAAACTGCGGTAAAATTAGTTTCACATTTGACATTCATTGGATATTCGGGTTCATATCCATTAAAATCCAAGATCATTTGCTGTAAAGATGTCAAATCAACTGCAAATTACTCAGAATATTATTCCCTCTATTGCACAAGGCTTATTTTTGTGAGTTTTCTTTGGTAATTTTATATAGAATCTTATTAATCTTTTAAACTCCATGGCCAAAACACTTCTCCTTACACAGCACTATCCTTTTTTTAGTAGTATTTTGGTTTACTTTTATATATGCCAGCAACATGGGCTCCAGATTCCATTACTGTAGGGATCGAGCATTCAGGCCTGTACCATTCTCTTGGTGTATGCCACGCATGCACTCGCCCACTTTCGATAATATGGTGAAGGATGACTCTTTAACCATTCTGAGTAAATTCTAGTGACTAAATTCCTAAATTCCTGAGTAAAATCCCAGGAGATCAGCAGTTACAGATGGGCTCAAACCTGCCTGTCTGGCATAATAATCATCCATGTGATTGTCTAATCATCCCATCATGTGGCAGCAGTGCAATGCATAAAATCTTGCAGATACAGGTCTGGAGCTTAAGTTAATGTTCACATCAACCATCAGATTGGGGAAAAAATGTGATCTCATTGATTTCCACTGTGACCATGATTGTTGGTTTATATACAGTGAGGGGATCTGGTGTTTCTGTTACGCTCTGGGGGCAATTTTGCTGGCTTATATGAAACATTTCAGTCAAGTGTTTCAAAACTTTTGACTGGTAGTGTGTGTGTGTATGTATATTTATATAATTCTGTAATCAGCCATTTGGGGCCACCCTAAATTTCTAAACTATAATACCTTTCTGCTAAATAGTATGATACTGTAAGGGGGTTCAGTGGAAAGGAGGAGGCGAGAACCGGCTTGACAACTTAAATAATAATTTAATAAACAACTTAAACACACAACCAAAAACCACACAGTACAGCTGCCTGCAATTCTCTCTCTCTCGAACTGTCATCCCGGGCCGCCTTTATCCCTTGCGCGCCCCATCAGGCTGATTGGGGACCGAGTGTGTCTCATTCCAGCCCAGCCCCGCCCTCCTCGGCTCTTCACTCCTCCCGGCGTTGCCTCAGGCCGGGGAGCCCCCGGCATGACGTACATCCCCCACCCTTCCTCTCAGTCAGACCTCCGACCCCCAGCGGACAGAACGCCCCTCTGCGTTCCCGGCGTCCCATGGGGACACTCCTCCGCCCCTGGGAGCGGCCCTACCACTCCAGGCGGTCGGGGAGTCGCTTCCCTCCTCCCCCCGCGGACGGCGGTCTTCTCTCGACCCCTCCACATTTCCGGGGGACGGCAGGGCACTCCTCCGCCCCCGGCAGCGGTTCCCTCGCTCCAGGCGGTCGGGGAGTCCCGTCCCCACTCGCCTCACGGACGGCGGCCGTTCCCCGCGTCCGGGTGTTCGGGCTACTCCGTCGGACGGCAGCGGCGCTCCCCTGGGTGGACGGCAGAGTCGAGGACTCTGCGACGGGAATCCCTCCTCCTTCCCGGGTTTCGGCACCAGTGTAAGGGGGTTCAGTGGAAAGGAGGAGGCGAGAACCGGCTTGACAACTTAAATAATAATTTAATAAACAACTTAAACAAACACACAACCAAAAACCACACAGTACAGCTGCCTGCAATTCTCTCTCTCTCGAACTGTCGTCCCCAGCCGCCTTTATCCCTCGCGCACCCCATCAGGCTGATTGCGGACCGGGTGTGTCTCATTCCAGTCCGGCCCCGCCCTCCTCGGCTCTACAGATACACTGCCTCATTATGAATGCAAATTGTACCTTAAGTGGTAGTAGTAACAATGCGCACCATTTTGATTTGGAATGGAATGCTATTTAATTTCTCACTGTTTTATATTATATGTTTGTATGTGTGTGTGTGTGTGTGTGTGTATAGTACATTGTGATTGTATTCTGCTCCATTTTTATATGCTTTAATAAACTAAATGTATGTACAGTATTAAAAAAAACTTTTTTATTATGATTAATAATAGCATTTCATCTGCAAGTATGACAGTAAAACCAACTGCAAAATGTTCTTCTTGGAAACAGTAAGACATCCTTTGGATTTGCGGTGAAAAGCTATTTTATTTCAAATTAATTTATTAATAGGTTTGAATTTCAATAGCATATCTTCTGTCATAATTCTGTGACCAAAAAAACAAACAAAAAAAACATTCTAGAAACCAGCAACAAGACACAGCCCTTGAAGTTGAGACAGAAGACTGTATTTATTTGAAATGAATTTATGAACATGGTGTGAACATGGTGTAATTTCAATAGCATGTGTTGCATCAGAGTTCTGTCACTAAAACCAACATTTTTTTGTGTCCTTAGAGTAAAATAGTAAAAATAGTAAAAATAGTAAAAATTACAATTTTGAAGCCAGGGCTCCAGAGTGAAAGCCTGTTAACACAGAATGCATGATTTTATGCTTTAATTGCACTGGGTTTAAATTGGGACATTTTTGTCCTAAATGTCCTGAGTGTAACTATTTTGCGTACATGGTGTATTATAGATGTATTATAGGATCTGAGGTTGAAATTCCAAAATGACAAAAAAATGTATGCCTTTTGCATTAACACAGACAAAATGATTGAAAAACAAAAATTGCATGAGGGTTAAGTTCCATAGCATGTGTTGCATCAGAGTTTTGTGAATAAAACCAACATCTAAATGTTCTTCTAGGAACCAGCAACAAGACGCAGCCTTTGGAGTTGAGACAGAAGACTGTATTTATTTGAAATGTATTTATTCAAGTTTGAATTGCAAACCCAGTCAAAGTAACTGCACACTGTTTCTGTAGGGTGCAGTAATACTGAACACTATTTCAACAGCATGTCTTCAGCTATAGTTCTATAACTAAACCCCTCATTAGTCTTTAGGGACCTGGAATACTGCATAACCTTTGGATTCAAGATGGAACGTTAAAGACTTTTAATATATATTTTTATTTTATTTGTGTTATTTATAAGAAAATAATAATTACTATTGTTAGCAATATTTAATATTTGATTGAATCTACTGGTTGGTGTTATATGTGTGTGTGTGTGTGTGTGTGTGTGTGTGCGTGTGTGTGTGTGTGTGTGTGTGCGTGTGTGTGTATATACAATAATGATCTGAAATTTTTCGCGGCTAATATCCAATTTCAAATGCCAAACCAACTTTATCACGGTCAGTTTTATAACTTTGGACTTAAACAACACGATGATGTTATGCAGAAACCTGAAACAACTATCCAAAAATCCCCCAGTATGTGTTATGTCTCGGTTTTATGGAAAGTTATGCCCCTTACCGTTTCAAACTTTCCGTCCTCTGCTCTGACCTGTGCTTAGTATACTATTATGCCGGTTGATAGTCTATCCAACTCTGGTAGTGGAATGTGTAATTCGCTTGCAATGTTACTTTGGCGCCCTCTGCAGGTCATAAAAGGAACGGAAAAATTCAATATACCTTAAACGAAAGGGAGGAATCAGCAAAGGCTGCACATTCAAATGGCAAAACATTTTTTTTTTTTACAAATTGGCTAAATCGTAACACAAAGATACATGAACCTAAAACAACTGTCTAAAATCATGCTTTTAGCATAAATTATGTCCTATACTCTTTCCAGCTTCTAATTCTCAGACTTAAAAGTGCAGTATGTAAGATTCAGGGTGTGTTCACACTTTAAAACAAACTCTGGTGCGATTGCTCAGTTAGTGCGGTTCATTTGAACAAGTGTGAACGCTGCCATCCGAACCTTGGTGCGCACCAAACTAGCGGACCGAGAACCCCTGGATGGGTCTCGGTCTGCTTTCAAACGAACTCTGGTGCGGTTCGATTGATATATGAATGCAGCATGGACCAAAGATGTCTAAACGGACCAAAGATGTCTAAACGGACCAAAAACAGGAAGTAATACTGACCTCAAGCATACCTGGTTCTTCTCATCATAGGAGCTATGTTGCCCATTACAGATCGGTATAGGCGTCGGAACCACCGTCAGCTGTCCTTGCAGCATATCTTCGTTTGTGTGTGCAACGGAGGAATTCCTGGTGCTGTTTTGACTCCTTTACACATTTCATTAGCTCTTCGTTTGTTCTCAGCTGGTAAAAATACCACCACATATACATATATCCAACGAATGCATTTAGCCCAGCAGTCAGCATTGTTTTGGATGTTCGGCAAGTTCCGTCGCAAAATATACATCATAAAAGCTGTCCAATCAGGTTGCGACTTTTTCCTGATGCCTTTTGTTTTGTAGCTTTAGGTTCGGTGTTAAAAAATGCCAGTGTGAACGCTAAGCGAACCAGGACTAAATGTATCATTTTCTACAAGTGTGAACACACTCTCAGAAACCCTTGTTATTAATGACACCTGTGGCCATTAAGTGAACTGCAGCCAGCTACCTGTTGCTCGTGCACATACTCCATAGGGACGCGAGCGAGCATCAGCCAAAACAATGACGTAATGTACAAAGAGACTGAACGTGATCCACCGGCATCATGCTGACAGATGAGGTGTAATTAAAATTACACAGTTATGATTGTTTTAATACAAACTTTGAGACTAAACTAAAACTACTTATCAGCTAACATAGAATACTGATACACACATACAGCTAAATACTACCGAACTATACCAGACAGTTTACAAGTATGTTGAACTATTGTATGTTTTGTATGTCATATATTGTACTACGAATAAGAAACCAGCATATTTGCTTAAATTTATCCTGTATACCTGACTTTTAGTATAAAGAGAAGATTGTTGAAATTATTTGAAAGTTACGAAGCAAAGTAGCTTGCAGTTCGTCAGCATTAGCAGGCAAGATCAAGTTAGCTAAAATTACACAGATCTATCCTTATGGCACTATATTTCACATGCTTACCTGTCCAATAAGAAGAACGCCAATTCAGGGTCGGTTTTGATCCCCAAAACCGAATGAAGGTACCTCCAGGAATCAAATGCCCTACCGATGTTCACTCTAGTTTTTGCTTGACCACGTTCACGTTCCCGCTTAGCCTGATGGGATTCAGTAGATACATTTTTTTTGGGGGGGGGGGGCTTACTCTGAGTTTGTGTAGGAGTCGGTGTTGTGCTGGGAGCCGGACGTTTGCTGGATTCCATCTCTAAGATAACGTTACCTAGAGTTGCAGTTTGTTGTCGCTGTTGAATAGCAGAAGAGCAGCATTGAGGCAAAGCTCTCGGGAGCACGCATAAACGTCACATCCTTTGGATTTTCCCGGCAAAAGTGACCCACTCCCTTCACATGAAAATCAGTCTTCAGGCTGTAATCGGCAACCTAGGAAGTCCAGGAAGGGCTCATCTTTGCGTTACAAGCCGTTCACGCATTGGCAAAAAAACAAACAAAAAAAAACAAGGCAAATATTACATGAAAAATGTTACATATTGCACCTTTAAAGTAGTTTTGGCCTCAAACTGGGCCTCCTATAATAGGTCTAGCAGAAGGGTAGGTTAAAGTGCATCAAGAGCTGTGTTGTCAAGGATGTACATGATCTAGAATATGAGCAACAGAGTTAAAATAAAAAGACAAAAAAGAGAAGAGTATATGTATATATATATATATATATATATATATATATATATATATATATATATATATATATGTATATGTACAGACCTCATCTTATTTATAGAAAGTAGTTCAGTTTCATCTGGCTTCATCAAGGTCCCCATAGTTGTTCTTTTTATTCTTATTACCATTTCTTGTATATATGTTTAAATATTGTCTGTCACCATGGGTAGAAGTTCTTTTGTATTTTAGTAAGCTGGCTGTAGGACTAAACAAATAAAAGATACCACAGAGTTCACAGGTGTAACTACAGTGTGAGCAGTGCTATTTTTGTCTTCAAACACTGCCTTTTCCTGTTGATTTAGGAAACACTTGTTTCTCACTGTATGCATGTGCACAAGTTTGTAGATGGACAATTTCCATCTGACTAAGTGAAACTAGTGGCGCATGGCTCTGTACCCACACAACATCACTCACAATTTTTAGGAAATTAATGCTCCCCCAAATTCTCGTTTGTGAGACATTCTGGATGTCTTGAGTTGGTTTTTCAGACTACCATCGCGTGTGAGCAAGATCACTTTATGTTTTTCGTTTTGACAGTGTGAACTGTGAGACAATAATAAATACAGAACCTTTGGGAATGATACTTATTGTAAAGTCCAAAAAACAGGATTGTAAAATCATTGTGAATATAAATCTAATAAAAAAGCTATTTTAATTTTATTTGAGTACCATGTAAAAAATGTCTGTAGGCTAGAACTTAACAGATATCACTGATAAAGGTGTCCTGAGAAATCCCAACTGTGACATCAATGTTTCCAATGAGTCAAAACAACAGCATAAGATATGGCACTTACCTGCTCAGATGACATGTTTTCGTATACCCGTCTTTTCCTTTCTTTTGTTATTTATTTGTCCATTTGCTCTGATAGGATGTTCTGTATCCATGCGTACACTGGTGCCTCGAACCACATTCATCCGCTTAGAGGAGCAGAGCCAAAGAACAACTTACGTCATTACCAAAATAATGTGCTTCCGCAAGACACGTGCAGTTTTATTTTTTAAATCGCTAGAGGGCCAAAAGCTATCCTACATAGTGAAGCTTTAATAATAACTCTCCAAAAAGAGCAAAATTTAAACAATAATTCTAAAACATTCATTGGCATTTGGACAGTGCAATTATGAAGATCAGGGCAGATTTCGGTTAATTTAACATATTAGCTGACAGTCTCTATACTGTATTTAGTCTATTTCTGTTTGTAAAAAATAATGAACAAGTTTCAAACACTCCCGCAGTCTTCAACTGTTCAGAAAACAGATGGCCAACATTATGTTGGGCTGCTCAAACAAACTCCAATAGAGCGCAACAGTACTTTTCAGCCATCTTGGTTCTGGAAGTATTTTATCCATAGGGATTTCATAAAATCCTTCATAAGAGCTAGGAACCACACCAACAATCTCCGAGGTGAATTACAACATTACAAACTTTAATTTGAAGCAAAAAAACAAAAAACAAAAAACAAAAATCAGACAAAAAGGCAAAGGTACAAGACTGTATACTTAAAGTCTAACATGAGGGAATGAACTACAATAATATAAAACTATTGATTCAAAGTTGTTGATAATAAGTATAGAAACAATATATTTCCAGTATATTGCAAAATATTCAAATATATAGACCGACTTAGATGAGTCATTCACAGTAGGTCTTGGGAGTGGGTGGTCGCTGCCGGTCTCGTTTGATGCACTTTGTTGGTTGCGATTATCTAATTGGTGGATCGTATTCCATCAGGATCATCGCTAGTGTCGTTCTTCATGAGAAATTGCGCTATTAAACATGATTTGTTTTTAATGCAGTTGAACTAAGGCTTCAACAGAAGCAAATACCTTCTATAAACAACCTTGTGGTAGGTCTGTCTTTAAACATTTATTAGTTATAAAAACATTTTTTTTTTACTTCTGGAACCCGACTGTTGCGCTCTATTGTTACTTTGGACAAACTGATAGACCCACCCCCAAACTCACACAATTGGTTGAGCCAGTGTTGTTATGCCAGTCCACTCAAACAAACCGATTCCAATTCCGTTTGGTGCCAAGAGTGGCACAGACATTACGCACAATATTTTCTACAAAGATTTCCATGCAACATGCATTGAACCTTCAGTTGTGTTTTTAAAATGAGTCAAAATATAAGATGTTTCTGTGGCTGTTAAGATCCACTGGAAGTTGTCAAACCACATTCTGAAAAGTGACAAATATAATTTTACATCTCAGACTTCTGAGGTGCTGGTGGCCCTTGCTCTGCTGATGCTCAGTCTAACTGTGTTCTTGGTGGATCGAACTTCCTTTGCAATGAAATAGTAGCAAAGTGCATCCAAGCAGCTGGTCATGTTTGCAAGGCTCATAGACACCTGAATGAACAGAGCAATGCTCTCTTGATGTTTGCAGTCCAAAATAAAGTCATTACGGACCAGATACTGAAGGAGGATGGCCAGGTGACAAGGGGTGAATGGTATTAGGAAGGCTGCTAGGCTGCTATAGATGATTCTCACCCCAGCCTGCCTCATGGGGTTGATACTTTTTGAGGCCTTGAGTGTATGGACGCTCTGAGCAGAGCAAACTACCAGTACGAAAGCAGGTAACAGGAAGCCGAAGAACTCCAAACACACAATAACTGCAGTAGTCCAGCCCTTATTAGAGAAACCATGGAAACAGTGGAAATCCTCCATATCCTTTTTATCTTCTCGAAAGGTGTAGATGGGTGAAACTGCTACCATAACAAACACCCATATAAAAATACAAACAATCAGGGCTGTTTTTCTCGAACGCACCTGTTTAGCTTGAAATGGGTGTTTTATTGCAATGTATCGATCTAAAGCTATGCAGGCAATTGTATAGATGCTACCATACATACCCACAAAATATAGGCTTTCTAAGAAAGAGCAGAAAAGCTTTTTGTCGGTTGCCCACATGTGGTGTGTTGCATGTATTTTGAAGGGTAACTGCAGTAGTAACAGTAGATCCATCAAAGCCAGGTTGGTCATATAAATGGAGGACTCTGTCCATTTTCTGAGCAGATGACAGAAGACAAACAATGCCATGATGTTCAATGGCAGTCCAAAAACCAAGATGGGCACATAGATCACCAAGTCCAGCGTCTTCGTCAAATTGTCCACAGCATCAGTCGAGCATTTGTTACTCATAGTGAAACTGGCAGAAGAGAGGTAAGAATATTACACATGGCTTTGTGAAATTTCCAACTTTCACAACGGAAACTCGTATGTCTCGTTAACACACATGCACACTCATCAATGTCGTGATTTTGTTTTTGATTGGCCGATGTCACATTTTTAAATATATGAGATATGGTAGTTTTATTAATAGTATTCTTACAAATAATTAGATGTATAGCATATTTTAGTTGTCAAAATATTTTATGAGAAAAAACTCAATCTTCTCATCAATCTTAAATCTTTTGATTAGTGGTTTAGACAGGAACAATGCTGTGTACAACTGAAACATTATCTACACACCGTTCTCTATATATGCATTAAAACCACCTTGCTCAAACTCTTGGACACACTACAAAGAAACTTAAAAAAACAATCTCCTTTTCTGTTAAAAAAAGATAGTGTATGAATTATTAAGTGTACTTTTTTAAGTGAAACGTATTAAAATCGTCTGTGTAATTTTAGATCAGACCCCAGTAGGCAGCTACATTTTGAAAGTAACATATTACTCAACTCATTTCTCGTCACAATGGTGTTTCGTGCAACGGTTGACACATCAAAAGTTTTAACAGGCATCTATGCTATTCTCACTTCTTTTCACTTTGAACATGTTTCCACTGATTAAAAAGTCCACGCGTATGAAGTCAGCTTACTGATGATACACACTTATTTTGTTTCTGAAACTAGCTGCCATAAAATGATGCAGAGATTAAAATTATAGTAAAAATTGTAATTGGCTGACAATTTTAAAATTACCATATAAATTATATTAATACAATTTAGTTTTATCATGTTTTTTTATTTTTTTTTAAGACAAATGTCATAGAAGTCTAAAATTTATCATTGATGCAATTTTTCTGTTCTGTAATGAAAATTCAGTGTGCAAATTCTTCATGAGACTTGAATATTCTTTTTATGTTAAAAACAGTTTAATGTTACAGAAAAACACATGGAAAAAAATTATTCTAATTATTCTACATTAGTATAGTATTCTTACTTTTGGTGATGACTTCGAAGTGTCATTTCTCCTAGTGAAATTTATGGGTGTTCCCAGTGGCTTGTGCACAGATGAAGTAAATCTTGGATAAGAACAAATAAAATATGACCGTTAAATATTTCTGCAAGGTCCCTGCAGAGGAAACAGTGAATATGCAACAATTTTAGATTACCAAATATCTCTGACACAAGCAGACACAAAAACAACAGTTCATCCACATCACACTACACACATACACACTAATAAATTAATGTAGAAGTATTAGTACCTCTGCTGCTAAAGATCACAACAGAATCAGTCACCACCTTTGACAATTTGTTCACATACTAATAAGCCACAAGAACAAGATCTGTTGAACCTGACCGGAGCGCGCCAAACTGGCTTTGGCTTCCTGCATTATCTATGAAATACACCCATATGATGTTTGAGCTTCTCTCTTACACATATTAAGTTGTTGAGATCTGTAAATTGCTAAACCTCTTTGACATTTCATCCACTTCATGTTTTTCTGCTCCACATGTCAATAAACCATGGTCTTCCCCCTTTTCAGACGTGTGGGCTGCTTCTCTCACGAAACCATGTCTGGTGAAAGAATCAGCACTGTTGTAACTTCATTCTAATGAATGAAGTTAGTTGGATATAAGGACTGGTTTTGCCTCAGCAGTACACTACAGTAAATAGCTGTGGTATTTACAGTACATAGTACTGAAACCTACTTGCATTTATCTAAATCAATTTAATTATATATCAAACAGCTGCAATAGGAAAATAAAGAGTTTCCCTCAAACTATTCTCTCTAAAATTTTCTACACTGTAAAAAATGTATGAAATTTTAACGGTAAAAGACTGTACAAATTATACAGAAAAAAAGTTAATTGATTGATGAGTATTAACTGTAAAATATACAGTAAAATTTGTTATATATATTTTAAAAGACAATACAGCAGTTTTTACAATAAAATAAATAATTTTTTGTGATTGTGATTAGATGTAAAAAGTATGATTTTCCTGTATAATTAATGGTAAAAATTTACATTATGTTTAACAAGAGAGTACATACTTTTTACAGTAAATTATTGTTAAAATTACAGTAAAAACAATAATCGGGCATTCCCACAGTTCCCTGCATGACCCATCATATTTCATTATATTTTATGGGAATAGTTATGTTTCTTCTTATTTTTAATATCAGTTATGTACATTGGGGTGTTCTGTTTTATATTTAATGTAGTTTAGTTAATGTTTACTGCATTATTTTAATTTCACATGTGTTACCCTGATGGTGTTTAGTGCTTTTGTGAGTGACACTGAGCACTGAGTTTCTGTTTATTGGTCATTGCTCCTGGAAGAGACACTATTGATTAACCTCATATCATCATGTGCTCTTCTGTAATTTGTACGGTGATAAACAATACATTATAGAGTAAAAAAGCAGGTTTTTACAGTTTCAGAAAGCTAATATCAAGTTTATGATGTTTATTACTGTAAATTTAACAGTTTTCTTTTTACAGTGCCAGTGTAGTCATGTAGATTACAACAGTTTTAAACTGTAAAATGTACAGGTTGTTCTGTAAAGTTGTTTACAATTTCACTGTATTTTTTACATAATTATTCTGGCACAGCTGCCAGGATTTTTTATTTTTTTGTAAAACCAACAGGATTTTTTTACAGTGCAGTTTCAGCACCGAAATATGAAGAAAAAAAATAAATACATTTACCAAAGCCATGCTTATGTGCAGTATCTAGCCCGACAATAACTAAAGTATGAATTTGTCAAAGGAAGATACGATGACTTAATACACAATATATTAATTATGTTGAACTAAATATGGGGTGTCTGTGCTTACCAGGTTGAAAGCTTGCACATAGGAGATATGCTTTCTCTTAAATGCTGTCATGCAGACTGTTTTTTTTTTGTGTCAGTAGCACTTCTCTTTTCAGAGGTTTTGCCTGTGACCACATCCTTGCTAACAGAAACATAGCTTTGGTATTTTTCTCAAATCTTCCTGTTAGCCTGTTATTATGGCTACTACTTGCCTAATTCTATTTTTTTTAAATCACAGATTATACACTATGTTATCATCTCAAACAGATTACACAACTTCCAGAGTATAGGAAAATATTGATTATAGATATTAAGGAATATTAGTAATGTTTTAATAAATCATGTGGTGTTCAAGTAAGCTCTTTACTGACAGGCAAAACAATTGGGAAGCAGATTTGACATTTTATTTAAAAAGTGGCTGATCCATACAGAATATAATAGATATTCTTTAAAATTATGAAGTGCTTTACAGAAGTCATATGTAGGCTATGTACATAAAGATTCACTTACATGTGTGTGAAAAAAGGAGATCCAAGAAAATTAAATCAACAATATGAGAATAAAGTAGAACAATTTAAATAAATAGAATTGGAAAATAAAATGCACAATTAAGAAAATAGAAATAGAAATAACACAAATAAAATAATTAAATTCCCTGATGAAAAACCCTATAGTACAAAAGTGAGAGATACTTTTCAAAACGCTAATTGAATTACCTGCTCATAGGTTGTCTGAGAAAGATCCATTAAGTAATACTCAATTGTGACACCAATTATAACTTGAACAGGACACAAAGAGGATCACATTACAATAAAAAATAGACATGATTTCCTTTTTGTGTTGACTTTTTTGAGTGAAGCACATGCATGACCCACATGCAGCTTAGCAACTTTAAAGTGCAATATATGAGCTGACTGCCATTTCTCAGAATTAATTTGTTGCAGGGGTCTGGGTTGCTCAGTGAGTATTGACGCTGACTACCACCCCTGGAGTCGCGAGCTCGATTCCAGGGTGTGCTGAGTGACTCCAGCTGAATCTGCTAAGCATCCAAATTGGCCCGGTTGCTAGGGAGGGTAGAGTCACATAGGGTAACCTCCTCGTGGTCGATATAATGTGTGGTTCTCGTGGGGCACGTGGTGATTTGTGTGAATAGCGTGGGCCTACACGCACTACATCTCTGCGGAAACGCGTTCAACAAGCCACGTGATAAGATGTGTGGATTGACGGTCTCAGACGCGGAGGCAACTGAGATTCGTCCTCCGCCACCTGGATTGAGGCGAGTCACTATGCCACCACGAGGACTTATAGAGCATTGGGAATTGGGCATTCCAAACTGGGGAGGAATTACTTTGTTGCGTGACATGAGACGTCTGTCTTTTTTTGTGCTTGGATTTATATTTATGCATGATAGAGAGATGTCCATCTATGAAAAGGGAAGAGATAGAATTTGTCAATTGTCTCCTTCACTTAATAACTCACAAAATGACATTATCTTCAGAAAGCTGACAAATTACAGCATCATCAACAGGTGATCGCACATGATCCATCTCTCGCTCTCTCTCTCTCTCTCTCTCTCTCACACACACACACACACACACACACATCCTTGTTTCTCCAATAACTTGTTAGAAACAGCCCAAGCCGTGATTATAGTTCTAAAGTGAAATTTTTGAATTACTAACGAAGGCTTGGACACATCACTTGGTTTGAACTAGCAATGGCAGATTCTGATCCTTCGCGTAAGAAAGTAGTTCCATGCACAAATGCGTTTTTTATGACCGTACTCAGTTTTTCCTAATTTTTTTTTTATTTACTTGTTTATTGAACTGTTGTATATAAGCAATCGTGCTATATGGCCCTAAATCAGCACTGTTGTGATTACCTACGGCACTCGGCCTGTGGCAGTGCTGATATAGGGCCATATAGCACTCTTGCTCATGTGATATTGCTTAAATATCATATTACGCACAATTATTTTTAACATTAAACAAATAAAACTTGATTCACATTCAGTACTCACACTCTGATTGTTGTCCATCTTGTATTAGTGTCCTATTGCTAGAAATGCGGTCCTTGGTCATCCACTTCGATAGCTGGCGCTGTCACACACACAAAAAAAATAGGGTCCTAGAAATGCTGTCCTGAAACTGCAGCCTCCGCTACTGCAGGATTATAGCGAGAACTGCTGCTGTCAGCGCGCTCGATCTCATCCGGGTACTTTTCAGCATACGTGTGTTGTCATGTGACCAATCTTCAGCCATCTTGTGGATACGAAACGAGAGACGCCACTCGCACACAAACTCAGCGCTGTCAGTAAAAGCAGAGGTAAGACAGCGGGCCCGACATACGTGGTTTTGCTCTAAAATAAAACTTGACTATTCCTACGTGAACTCTATGTGAAATAGACCGGCCCCAAGTTAGCGCGACTACGCTGTTGTAGCCCGCATGGTTGTTAGGTCTCGAAGCAGCGGGCTCGATTAGGTCGTCCTGCCGCTGATGATGCAATCAGAGGCCGTCAGACAGTTGAAGGAAAACCGGGTGTCAGCACAGGCCGCACGGATTAAAACTCGTGTCAACTCACTCATAGCTTTCCTTTCGTCGGCCGCACGCTGTGCTTTTATGTTTCTGGCGATATTTATCCAGACAGTTGCCAGTTAGTACACATCGCGGCGAAGCGTGGTGTTGAATTAAACAGTCAGAAAGTTACATGTCCATCGGTAGCCTCATCCTACACTGTATGTGTCATAGTTTCCCTCTTTTAAATGCGCCTTGAGGAGGTTAAATGACACCCAAAGCTGTTAACCAGTTCACATAAGATTTAAACGGGGTTGATTGCGTTTATTGGTGTATTTGCCTTGTATACTGAAGTGCATACTGGGTTTATGAAGGAGTGAGCTGACAGGGATGTGACTGAACCCTAACTGTGTTTACATTTGAGATTTGTTCAAATATGGTAAAATCTTGATGCCGATCAAGCATTAATGCTTGCTAATGTTAGCTTCCCTGGTTGAGTCGTCAATCCACGACTTGTAAAAGTTTTGCTATTACTTTCTTTTCTGACCTTCCTTTTAAGCATGTAAAAAGTCGTCGTTGTCGTCAGTTTAAGCGAAGTTAAAGTCGCTGTTATCTGGAAACCTATCATAGAGTATATTCATTCTGTGAGTTGTCAAAGCACACTTGTCATTTTTTTTTTTTTTTTTTTGATTTAGCCACAAGGCTGAAGTTTAGCATCTGTTTGCAACCTAATCTAGCATTAGTGGCTTCTGTTTTGTGTTCAACTTTTATCTTTTTTTCTCTGATCTCTGTTTGGGACCTGATAAGTTTGTGTAATAGCTTTACAGCGAATGATGCAACCGAGTAATCGCGTACTTTGGTGGGTAACCCATACGTGGGATAAACTTCAGTTATAAACATATGCGCGGAAAAATGCACTAATAAGCGATAACAACTTAGATTTGGTGTGTTTCTCTCAGAATATATTTGATTAGTGTTATAAAGTAGTTTTGTTGTTGAAAGCGTCCCAGATTAGGTCGACACGTTGCACACGTGGTTTAAATCCCAACTCTGCAGTAAATCACTCCTGTTTGTTTTGCATTTAGATTTCCGCTCAGTTGCATACTGTGGTTGTTTGGCAGTCCACACTAACACTTGCAAATAGATAATAAAAATCAAGCTTTTATAATCTCTTTTTCTGATCAAACTCTGAGGCTTGAAGGGGTCCTATTTGACAGGACTGCCAAGATGCATCTGTTTCTCGCACTGTTTTATCCGTTTGACCCATTCAAATCCAGAGAAACTGAATGTTGATCTGCTAAATTCATCAAGTTAGTTGGACTACAGTGGGCAAGGCAAGCCGCTGGTGGTACAGATGTCTGAGAATGCCCTTCCAAATTGGGAGAGTTCTTAAAATAGCTCTTACCACACAGTGAGGGGGGTATGGGGGTTACCTCCATGGCCATAGCTGTGTATTCTTGGGTCCCTGACTGTATATTGCTTCAGGCTGCTGGCCTGCTGCTGTTGCTGCAGTGATGAACTCGAGTGACAGAGCGCTGCTATAGAGTTCCGTTGCCATAAAAGTCCCATTCATAAATATCTCGATAAATTACGCATTTAATAACACTTATTAAATTAAAACCAGTAATGTAACTTCAGGAACGCCGCCCATTGTAATGAAGTAAAAGTTAAAAAAAAACTGTAAAAAGTACCCACTTTTAAACTTACTCTAAAAGTACATTTTTCCCCAAAAAGTTACTCAAGTAAATGTAATGGAATAAATGTAGCACATTACTACCCACCTCTGGCAAATATACAAATTTTCATAATCGGCTAGCTTGTCAGATGTTTGAACCACTAGTCGACTAGTTGGTGTTAAGGATAATGTATAATTAGTCTCTGTTTTGTTCACGTGACCCTGATTGGACATGATTCAGAGTGAAATACGGTTGCTAAGCTCAGCACTTCAACATGACAAACAGATATTCAACAAATAAATAGGCTAAATAACAATAATGTCTTATGCCACAAAACTATCAAAGTAAGAAATTAGAAACGCTCCAATGCAGAGCAGCACAAAACCGCTTACTTGCATCCTTGGGGCTGTCACGATTATGAAATTTGGCTGACGATTAATTGTCAAACAAATAATTGTGATTATGATGGTTAATTTCAGTTTTAAAGCCTTCATGATTAAGTGATTAATTGTCATACAAATTGTCATGCTTTTGTCATAGATGTATGTGTGCTGTCTGAGTTCAACTATATAAGACACTCAATCGCACTGTTCATTCCCTTATTCGGACAGTAAAATATGACTGGAATTTAAAGTGCACAATAATTCCCGTTATCTCAAATAATAACCGCTATCAGACGATTATTAAATAATCGTGACAGGCCTACACGTCCTGAAGATAAATTGACATGCGTCAACTTAACCCGAGTGCTTCAGGGCAGGGTCCGAAATTTACATTTTAGCTCACTATTCAAGGTGGCTGGTAGATGAAAAAAATTACCAGCCAGTCAGATTTCTTTTAATAGCCTATATCTTTACTAGTCAGAGCAGGTTAGCATACGCAATCTCATATTGTGATGCTTTATCCTTTTAATCTTTTACAGGCTTTTCAATATGTATAGGTGTTCTCTCCATTAATGCAAGAGGAAGGAATGAGCCTTTGCAATTGCTTTTTTTGTTTGTTTTGTAAATGGGGTATGTTCTGTGCAAAAGTTCTGAATCATTTTTCTAATAGCTTTGTTGTATATTGCAAGCACTTGACCCGTATACTGCAGAATTTCATTTGTGTTCAGGCGAATGGGCTCCAACAGCAGACCACTTCAGGTTCCACTTCTGTCAGCCAAGAACAGAAATCTGAGGCTGCAGTGGGCGCAGGCTCACCAAAATTGGACAGTTTAAGACCAATAAAATATAGCCTGGTCTGATGAGTCTCGATTTCTGCTAAGGTACATAGATGGTAGGCACACTACGGCCTCAGCTTTCTGTTCTTGGCTGACAGGAGAATCTTCTGCTGTTGTAGCCCATTCGCCTTAAGGTTCGACTTGTTGTGCATTCTGAGATGCTATTCTGCTCACTACAATTGTACAGAGTTGTTATCCGAGTTACCGTAGCCTTTCTGTCAGCTCGAACCAGTCTGGCCATTCTCCGTTGACCTCTCATCAACAAGGAGTTTCCGTCGGCAGAACTGCCGCTCACTGGTTGTTTTTTGTTTTTCGCACCATTCTCCATACACTCTAGAGACTGATGGGATTTTCACACACAGTAGATTGGCAGTTACAGAAATACTAAATCCAGCCCGTCTGGCACCAACAATCATACCACGATCTGAATCACTGAGATCAAACCATCCTATTTTTTGACACTTTCACTCACTGATTAAAATAGTCATGGCTGACTGTGAATACTCAATTTCAACAATGGCATCTGAAACTGAAAACCAGTGGTTTTAAAGGAATAGAACTCTCACAAATTAAAATTCTCTCATTACTCACTTACCCTGATGCCATCCCAGATGAGTATGACTGTCTTTCTTCAACAGAACACAAATGAAGATTTTTAGAAGAAGATAGAGCTCTGTCAGGTCCTTATAATAGAAGTACATGAACGCCAGCACTTTGACAATCCAAAAGTCATATTTAGGCAACAATAAAGTAATCCATGCGGCTCTAGTCGATCAGTGAATATCTTCTGAAGCGAATCGATAGGTTTATGTTAGAAACAAGTCAATAATTAAAAAGTTTTTATCTTTAAATCCGCCCTTCCATCCAGGGCTCTGATGCAGTTTGAAATGGCCGAACTCTCGCGTGACATTCGTTCTTCTGTTGAAATTAAGCGGTGCTTCCGAATCCTTGCGTGAACTCGCCGATACACTTACGTCATGCTTCGAGTCAGCTGCTGGCAGGAAGCGCTTTTTAAAAGTTAATGTTTTAATTATCGATTTATTTATGTTTATTTTTTACACAAACGTATCGATTTGCTTCAGAAGACATTCATTGGTCGACTGGAGTCGTGTGGATTACTTTATTGCTGCCTATATATGATTTTGGACCGTCAAAGTGCTGCCATCCATGTACTTCTATTATAAAGACCTGACAGAGCTCTGTCTTCTAAAAATCTTCATTTGTGTTCTGCTGAAGAAAGACAGTCATACACATCTGGGATGGCACCAGGGTAAGTGAATGAGAATTTCATTTTTGGGTGAACTAGGCTATTCCTTTAAATTATGCTGCATCCAAGCTGCTTTTATATAGTACAAATTATGCATTTAAACAATAAAAATGTAACAAATATATATGCAACATAATATATGCAATTTGAAGACATGAATTTATGGAATAGACTGAATTTGAAAATGTTTCAAAATCTAAAATGTGACCAATTTGATGAAAAACTAATGATAAAATATAATTTTTAAAATTAATATTTTCAAGTTGTACCTAGAAGAGTTGCCTAGAAGGTTCCTTAAAATTAAGAGCATTAGCTGAGAGAGAATGTATTTTATATGTAAGCAATATGGACATTGTAACAGAAATGTACCCATATGAATCGATATAGAATCGAGAGCTAGTGAATCTGAATCGATTCAGGAAATCTGTATCAATACCCATCCCTATCACTAACATTAGTACAAGTAGCTTAAACAGTGCATGCAACACTGTTTTCATTTTTACATTTGTCTTGTATGATGCATTTGGTGTTTTGACTCATCAAAATGTATTTTATTTCTGCATTATATTGATTATATCATTGTACATTTTTTTTTTTTTTTTTTTTTCAGACTTGAAAGGAAAATGGCAGAAACCCAGACACTTAACTTTGGACCTGAATGGTGAGTGTTATTGTTGAAGCATCAGGGTTTGATGCTGCTTTGTGATTTTTTTATTTTATTTTTTATTATTTTAATATATATATTTTTTATTAGGCCTAAATGTTATGCCAGAGACCTAAATGTTCAAGCTAGTGATGTGCACGTCCTCATTCAGTATTGCTGCTGAGAGCTTTTCCTTCTGTAGAGATAGAGGTATTACGGGTTAAAAACAACTAAACATAACTTAAGATCCTACTGATGACCACAGAAAATGCTTTTCCTCTTGCCTCAGAGACTGTAAAAATAAAGCAGCAAATGTGTTAATGGCAAATGCACTTAAAATCTAAGCCTATCAGGAAAGTGGGCAGCACCACCAGGGCTCCAGACTGCGACTAAAATGGTCACAAATGCGACCAAAAAGAATTTGATCGCGACAATCATTTAAAATCTAGTCGCCATTGGCGACAGTCGGGTTGTGCGTGTTCATATGCAGTTTTGTCAGATATCATCTTGTGAGTTATTGATTACATCTTTTGAGCGTGCACCAGTGTGTCTCGTGCCGCTTTTCACCTGCTCTATTGTGATGTGCTTGCTGCACCACATGCAACAACAAACCCTGCACGAGAAAGTCATGAACAAATTACTCTTTTGAACCAGATCTTTTTCATGAATCACCCAAAAAACTGAGAATTTGAACTCAGAAGCTCAGGTTAGCAGTTTGAATAAGAGTCACTTTCTCAGCGAATCAGCCATCAGTGAGCTCACAACTGGGGGTGCAGACATTTCAAAAGAAGAGTCCCATTAGTATTTGGAGCTTCTTTATAATTAAAAGTCCTGTATTGTGTACCACTTTTGTTTCTTCTGGTAATTATTGATTAGGATTGGAGTAGCACAATAAACTGCATCTGGGATTTCGTGCAATTTGCACTCTGGGCCATCCGGTAAAGAAAGTCTAAGGCAATATTTGAAAAAAATGTAAAAAAAAAAAAAATAAAAAAAAAAAAAAAAATATATATATATATATATATATATATATATATATATATAATATTACATACACACACCGATCAGCCACAACATTAAAACCACCTTCCTAATATTGTGTAGGTCCCCCTTGTGCCGCTAAATCAGCTCCAGCCCGCATCTCAGAATAGCATTCTAAGATGCTGTTCTTCTCATTGTACAGAGCGGTTATCTGAGTTACCGTAGACTTTGTCAGTTCGAACCAGTCTGGCCATTCTCTGTTGACCTTTCTCATCAACAAGGCGTTTCCATCCGCAGAACTGCCGCTCACTGGATGTTTTTGTTTTTGGCACCATTCTGAGTAAATTCTAGAGACTGTTGGGTATGAAAATCCCAGGAGATCAACAGTTACAGAAATACTCAAACCAGCCCATCTGGCACCAACAATCATCCATGCGATTATCTAATCAGCCAATCGTGTGCCAGCAGTGCATCAAATCATGCAGATACGGGTCAGGAGCTTCAGGTAATGTTCACATCAACCATCAGAATGGGGAAAAAATGTGATCTCGGTGGACCTTGGCATGATTGTTGGTGCCAGATGGGCTGGTTTGAGTATTTCTGTTACTGTTGATCTCCTGGGATTTTCACGCCCAACAGTCTCTAGAGTTTAATTTATGGTTAAACTGACAAAGTCTGCGGTAACTCAGATAACAGCTCTGTACAATTGTGGTGAGAAGAATAGCATCTTAGAATGCTATTCTGAGATGCGGGTTTGCACTGTTTTGGCGGCACAAGGGGGACCGACACAATATTAGGCAGGTGGTTTTAATGTTGTGACTGAAATCAAGCTTTTGACACTTAGAACAATTGAGGGACATGTACACAACTATTACACAAGGTGCAAACATTCATTGATGCTCAAGAAGATAACGCTACTATATGCACATTATACTTTATGTAAATATCTGTAATGTAGATTATGAAGAGCAGTATTAAATAATAGAATATTTTATCTGTTATATTTGTATAAATTATGAAAGGGGTGTGAACATTTATGAGACAAAAGGGAATGCAAACTTATCTTCTCAACTATACATACTGTATATTAAACCTCTGATTAATGGGTTATCAGCTGTCTTTGGCTGTCTATCTTGTTTCTAAACAGCAATCTAAATCGAGCAATTCTGTGATTTGGCGACTAAAAGCAGCCATTTGGCTCCTTAATGTTTCAGTTTAGGAAGTCATTTTTTTAGTCTGGAGCCCTGACCTAAAAAAGCATTTAAAAACATTGAACTGTCACACTGTTTTGAAACACTTAACACATTACGTGATTTTAAGGGATAGTTCACCAAAATGGAATCATTTACTCACCCTCATGTTGTTCCAATTCTTAAGCCAGATGACTGACTTTGTGTCAAACACAAAAAGAGATGTTAGGCAGGGGGCCTGGGTAGCTCAGTGGTAAAATACGCTGGCTACCACCCCTGGAGTTCGCTAGTTCGAATCCCAGGGCGTGCTGAGTGACTCCAGCCAGGTCTCCTAAGCAACCAAATTGGCCCGGTTGCTAGGGAGGGTAGAGTCACATGGGATAACCTCCTCGTGGTCGCTATAATGTGGTTTGTTCTCGGTGGGGCGCATGGTGAATTGAGTGTGGTTGCCGCGGTGGATGGCGTGAAGCCTCCACACGCGCTATGTCTCCGTGGCAACACGCTCAACAAGCCACGTGATAAGATGCGCGGGTTGACTGTCTCAGACGCGGAGGCAACTGGGATTCGTCCTCCGCCACCTGGACTGAGGCGAATCACTATGCGACCATGAGGACTTAGACCTTAGGACTTAGAGAATTGGGCATTCCAAATTGGGAGAAAAAGAGGAAAAAATCCCCCCCAAAAAAAGAGATGTTAGGCAGAATGACTGCCTCAGTCACCATTGACTTCATTGCCCTTTTTTTTCATGCAATTAAAGTGATTGGTTGCTGAGTCTGTGGTCTGTCATTTACTTAACATATTTTTTTGTATTCCACAAAAGAAAGCCATACAATTTTTGATAATAATCTAATGACCAGCTTAAAAAAATGTTTTTTAGCCTACTTTTGCTTTACCTTTCAAATTCAAATAACCTTTTTTTTACTGAAGAGTTCATGTAAGTGCTTTAACAAAAAACTTCACATAACACTCCTCCCCACTTACCTGCTGAATTGTTATCTTAAGTGATTTTTTTTTTTCATACAAAGGGATGATTTGAAATTATTTTCTGTGGTGTTCCTTTAATATTTCCTTAAAGGTTGCTAAGGGAGATTAAACTCGTCTATTAAGTCTGTTTTTTATTTTTACCTGACAATAGGGACCTTATAAACAATCATAAACATTTCAATGTTTATCACAGACAAACAATGTAAATCTCATGTCCTGTTTGTATTTACTGTGTCCCAGGCTCCGTGCCCTGTCTGGTGGAGTGGGTAGCAGCAGCAGCGTGGCCTCCCCTCCGCTTTCACCTGCACTGCCAAAGTATAAACTCGCAGACTACCGCTACGGGCGAGAAGAGATGCTAGCACTTTATGTAAAGGATAACGTGGTGAGGACACCTTTTCAAAATTTTGATGTTCACACATTAAGCATTAGTCTTGGGCTGATGTAATTCCAGTCAAGATTCACCACTGGATTTTCATGCTTTGCACAGGATTCCCAAGGTCTTGGAAAACCTGGATTTGTCTTTGCCAGCATGGAAAATGCATGGAAATTTCTCTATTGAATGTATTTTTTTTTTTCCTAGTTATGCTCTGTTCTAAAATATTTCAACACTAGATATTGCTCTTGTGTAAATGAAAACTTATTCACAATGATGTCTGATTTGTGAGCAAATCATTCTTTTGAGTTGGTTCTTTTCAGTGAATCAACCAAGTTCACAAAATGGATTGAATGTTTCAGTAAAGTCTTCCTTTATTATTTCAATTGATATAATTATTTTTGGCATGCTGTGTTGTTTGAATACTTGAGTATAATTTTTTTAATTTATTTTTTTAGATTCCAGTAGATCTTCACGATAAGGAATTTCTACCTATTTTACAAGAGGAGCCCCTGCCACCATTGGCATTAGTCCCATTTACAGAGGAGGAACAGGTGAGAATTCAACCAGTTTATTCAGATAAGAATCAGAAATGTCAAAGAGATGCTTTCTACAAAATATCACTGTTCTCTATGAAACTGAAATTGGTGATTCTTCAATGAACAACTGTGCGTACATACTCAAGTAGTGAGACTTCTTCTTTGCACATGAAGTCATATTGTTGTTTTGGCACATGTTGTGGTTGAAACAGCAAAGGAATGTATGCCCGTTTTCAGTCTTGCTGCCACGCAACCATATCTATGCATGGAATGACCCTTACATTTCCGTGCATATGTGTCTGTCTCCACAGAGAAATTTCTCCATGTCTGTAAACAGTGCAGCAGTTCTCCGTTTGGCAGGAAGGGGAGGGGGGACGGTGGCAGGGGCACCCAGAGGCCGAAGTTCCTCACGGGGACGAGGTGAACTACTTTACAACCACAAGCTTTCCTTTTTTAGAGTCCAAAAGAAGTAGAAGCGAAATGAGTTTATGACAGCGGAAACACTGCACTTTTTGTTAAAGTGGAGTAGAGTGCAGGCTTATTTGGCCTTTGAGAGCATATTTCCTTTCTGCGTTTTTGTCTCAGATGTACACTGGTGGCCAAAAGTTTGGAATAATGTACAGATTTTGCTGGAAGGAAATTGGTACTTTAATTCACCAAAGTGGCATTCAACTGATCACAAAGTATAGTCAGGAAATTACTTACGTAAAAAAAAAAAAAAAACAGCACCATCACTATTTGAAAAAAGTGAAATTGAAATTTTTGATCAAATCTAGACAGGCCCCATTTCCAGCAGCCATCACTCCAACACTTTATCCTTGAGTAATCATGTTAAATTGCTAATTTGGAACTAGAAAATCACTTGCCATTTTATGAAACACTGCTGAAAGTTATTTAGTTCATTAAATGAAGCTTAACATTGTCTTTGTGTTTGTTTTTGAGCTGCCACAGTATGCAAAAGACTGGCATGTCTTAAGGTCAATATTAGGTATAAAATGGCAAAAAAGAAACAGCTTTCTCTTGAAACTCATCAGTCAATCATTGTTTTGAGGAATAAAGGCTATTCAATGCTTGAAACTGCCAAAAAACTGAAGATTTCATACAAAGATGTACACTACAGTCTTCAAAGACAAAGGACAACTGGCTCTAACAAGGACAGAAAGAAATGTGGAAGGCCAGATGTACAACTAAACAAGAGGATAAGTACATCAGAGTCTCTAGTTTGAGAAATAGACTCCTCACATGTCCTCAGCTGACAGCTTCTTTGAATTCTACCCACTCAACACCAATTTCATTTACAACAGTAAAGAGAAGACTCAGGGGTGCAGACCTTATGGGAAGAATTGCAAAGAAAAAGCCACTTTTGAAACAGAAAAACAAAAAGAAAAGGTTAGAGTGGGCAAAGAAACAGACATTGGACAACAGATAAGAGTGTTATGGATCTTAACCTCATTGAACTTTTGTGGGATCAGCTAGACAGTAAGGTGCGTGAAAAGTGCTCGACAAGACAGCCACATCTATGGCAACTGTTACAGGAAGCGTGGGGTGAAATGTCACCTGAGTATCTGGACAAACTGACAGCTAGAATGCCAAGGATCTGCAAAGCTGTCATTGCTGCACGTGGAGGATTTTTTGATGAGAACTCTTTGACGTAGTTTAAGTAGTTTTATTTTTTTCAAATTGAAATAGTAATTTTTCACGTTATTAATGTCCTGACTATACATTGTGATCAGTTGAATGCCACTTTGGTGAATAAAAGTACCAATTTCTTTGCATAAGAGCAAAATCTGTACATTATTCCAAACTTTTGGCCGCTAGTGTATACATTTTTTCTCATACGCTGTGTTGGATTACAAAGGTAAGACTTCTGACCTGTCCATGTGTTCATGCATGTTTTTTTGACAGGGAGGGGAAGAGGAGATGGAGGGTTTTACCAAAGAAGTTTTGAAGATGTGGAAGGAGGTTTTGGCCGTGGTGTGAGAGAGATGCATCGCTCCCAGAGTTGGGAGGAGAGGTATTAAAAATAAGACCAATCCACAGCATGCAATGGTGTTAAGCAATTGCTGTAATCTCAAGTAGTCTTAAGCCAATTCTTTATTTGTATAGCACTTTTCACAATACATATTGTTTCAAATCAGATTTATACCTTAATGTCATAAAAATGTCAATATCTCAAGATTTAGTGTTTCCAGTTGCTTCAGAGCATTTCACAATCATTGAATACCAGATGTTTATGACAAGCGATGGACCCTTTTAACACATCCATGTTCGCAAAGTGGAAGACATCATAGTTGGGTAAACGCAACTATGGCTGCTGCCAAGGTATATGTGTGTTCACAGTCCTTAAAAATTTTGCCTGCATTTAAGTTTGGAGACGTTAACCACATCGTCCATCAACAGTTAAATCTAAACTCAACATTGGCTCAAATATTTTTCAAGGGTTATCTTCATGCAAATGAAGGTAAGTCGTTAAATAAATTACTATTGAGAGGTTGTGTTAAATCAGCAGGCACTTTTATGTTTTAAAAAAACAATCTACAAATCTGTTGCCATAAATTGCAAAAATGCAAAAAAGAGGGCACAGTTAATAGGCCCTATGAAATCCGTTTTTTTTTTGTTTTCCAAATTCCATTTAATTTTTTCCCAAATTCTGTGTTTTCTGTTTTATTTTCTCTGAACACCGAGTTTTAAAGTTTAATTACATTTTATCATTAAAAAACTGTTTAATCAAATTAGGGCTGAAACTAATGATTATTTTGATAATCTATTAATCTAACGATTATTAGAACGATTATTCGACTATTCTGCGATTATTGCACCGATTAATCATTAGCACTTAAAAAGATTATTCAGCTTGTGCCACGACTTAATAGGTTGTATTAAACGTGCTTACTACCAATAAAGAGGACAAAATCATCTTTTAAAAATACCTCTAAATGACATTCACTGAATTAAAGGAAAAAAAATACTTTTTATTAAGTTTAATTCAGTAAAGAAAGTCACTGCAAAAAATCCTACTGTTATCATTTGTTGTTGTCTTGTTTTCCATTTAAAATTGTCTAAAAATCCTTAAAACAAGGTACATTTACTTGAGAAGCAACATAAGATATTTAGACTTGCTTTAAGAGAATGTATCTTAAATATAAGTGTATTTTGTAAACCAGTGTATTTTTTCACTTGGTTATACTTCTGCAATTGCAGTAAAGACAAAATATACTTATATTCAAGATCTATTCTCTAAAAGCAAGTCTAAATATCTTATATGCTGCTTCTCAGGTGAATATAAGGATAAAAGATGGCCCCGCGGATGGCAGCCTCGGTGTGGAGCTCTCCAATTCTTTTGTTGTTTTTGTTTGTCCTGTGTTTAGTAATTTTTTTCCAATCAGTTTTACCAGGGATGAACATTCGGCAGCACATACCAGACAATATTTTCCCTGTTTTGGACTATTCAGACGTTTTGCTGGACATTTTAGTCGGAGGCGCAGCTCTGTTGTTTAAGCACGCTATGAGACACAGGCGAGGGAAGCGAGCTGGTGCGCTGGTCAAGCTCCGACAATGTGGCTTTCGAACAGCGCTGCCGAGTATTTATCTAGCAAATCTCTGCTCTCTTCCTAACAAAACGGATGAAATACATCTCCTCACCTGTACAAACAAGGACTTTTCAAACTCTGCTGAGTGAAGCCATTCCGGACAGCATGTTACATCTGCCGGGCTTTCAGCTGTTCAGAGCGGATCGCATTGCGGAGTTAACTGGGAAAACAAGATGTGGTGGAACATGCTTTTACATCAATGAAAGTTGGTCTACAGATGTAACAGCGTTAAAGATGATGTGCTGTCCTAATTTGGAAGCACTCTTTATCAGTTGTAAGCCTTTCTGCTTGCCTCGGGAGTTTTCCTCGTTTATTCTGGTAAGTGTTTATATCCCGCCACATGCGTGCATTAATGCAGCGCTGCAACAGCTGGCTGATCAGATCACAGACACTGAACAACAAACATTATTCTCAGTGATTTTAACAGAGCCAACCTCACCTGTGAACTGCCAAAATACAGACAGCACATTACATGCCCCACCAGAGACAGAAATATACTGGATCATTGCTACACAACAATAAAGGATGCATATCGCTCTGTACCTAGAGCAGCTTTGGGACTCTCTGATCACTGTCTGGTTCATCTTCTGATCTACAGGCAGAAACTAAAATCAGCTAAACCAGTAGTAAAGACTGTAAAGAGATGGACCAATGAAACAGAGCTGGAACAACAAGCCTGCTTTGACTGCACTGATTGGAGTGTATTTGAGGTTGCAGACACCAATCTGGACGAGCTCACAGATACTGTGACATCATATATCAGTTTCTGTGAGGACATGTGCATTCCTACTAGGACTTATTTAACATACAACAATGTCAAACCATGGTTTACAGCAAAATTCAGGCAGCTTTGTCAGGCCAAAGAGGATGCTTACAGAAGTGTGGATAAAATCATGTACAGTCAGGCCAGGAACACACTGAATAAGGAAATCAGAGTGGCTAAAACAAGCTATTCTGAAAAGTTTTTTTCAGCTAACGAACCTGCATCAGTGTGGAGAGGCCTGAAAGACTTTACTAACTTCAAGACACCATCCCCCAACACTGAAGGGAACCCACAACCGTCTGATGACTTAAATGTGTTTTACTGTAGATTTGAAAGGCCTAGTCTCACACCTCACACCCGTTCTGACATTTACTTCACACAAACACCAACATGTCCTGCAACCCCCTCCTCCACTTCCTGTTACTCAGTCTGCACTTAAGATCTGTGAAGAGGAGGTATGCCGTGTCTTCCGGAAACAAAAGACAAAGAAAGCACAGGGCCAAGACAATGTTTCACCCACTTGTCTAAAATCCTGTGCTGACCATCTGGCACCCATCTTCACACAGATCTTCAACAGATCACTGGAGCGGTGTGAACTTCCCTGCTGCTTCAAACACTCCACCATCATTCCTGTCCCAAAGAAACCCAAAATCACAGGACTTAATGACTACAGACTCGTCGCTCTGAAGTCTGTGGTCATGAAGTCACTTAAGAGACTGGTGTTGACCCACCTGAAGGACATCACTGGACCCTTTCTAGATCCCCTTCAATTTGCTCATCGAGCAAACAGGTCTGTGGATGATGCAGTTAACATGGGATTGCATCATATCCTGCAACATCTGGACAGACCAGGGGCAAGGATTGTTTTTGTGGACTTCAGTTCAGTTTTCAACACCATCATTCCAGCTATTCTCCGGACTAAATTACACCAACTCTCTGTTCCCACAACTATCTGTCAGGTGATCACCAGCTTTCTGACAGACAGGCAGCAACTAGTGAGACAGGGGATAATAATAATCATAATTTAATAATAATAATTTTCTTTATTTATCACACATTATACATTTGCACATATACAGTGAAATTCTTTTTTTTCACATATCCCAGCTAAGCTGGGGTCAGAGTGCAGGGTCAGCCATGATACGGTGCCCCTGGAGCAGATAGGGTCTGTAAGCAGATAGGGTCTGTTACAAACATGGTTTGTAAGGTTGTATGGCCTTGCTCAGGGGCCCAACAGTGGCATCTTGGTGGTGCTGGGGCTTGAACCCCCGACCTTCTGATCAGTAACCCAGAGCCGTAACCGCTGAGCCACCACACCATATTCACTTCCAGCACATGTACAATCAGCACTGGTGCCCCCCCAGGGATGTGTGTTCTCCCCAACACTCTTCTTCCTGTATACCAATGACTGCACTGCCAAGCAGAGGCTGTACTTCCTTCGCCAGCTGAGGACGTTCAACTCGCCACAGGCACTGCTGATACAGTTCTACTCAGCAGTCATTGAGTCTGTCCTCTGCACTTCAATAACTGTCTGGTTTGGTTTAGCTACAAAATCGGACATCAGAAGACTACAAAGGATAGTTCGGACTGCTGAGTGGATTATTGGTTGCCCTCTGCCCTCCCTTCAAGAACTGTACACTTCCAGAGTGAGGAAAAGGACTAGAAAAATCACCCTGGACCTCCTCACCCTGCCCACTACCTTTTTAAACTGTTGCCTTCTGGCAGGCGTGACAAAGCACTGAGCACCAGAACCATCAGGCACAGGAAAAGTTTTTTTCCCTCAGGCTATCCATACCATGAACAGTTAAAACTGCCCTATTGAGCAATAATTATATGCAATACACAGCTTAGTCTGTTTATATCTATCCAACATACCATACCTCTTCTGCAATACATTCTCTCGCATCTGTATATAACAGATTTGTATTTGTACATAGATACACTATATTGCCAAAAGTATTCGCTCACCTGCCTTTAGACGCATATGAACTTAAGTGACATCCCATTCTTAATCCATAGGGTTTAATATGATGTCGGCCCACCCTTTGCAGCTATAACAGCTTCAACTATTATGGGAAGGCTTTCCACAAGGTTTAGGAGTGTGTTTATGGGAATTTTTGACCATTCTTCCAGAAGCGCATTTGTGAGGTCAGACACTGATGTTGGACGAGAAGGCCTGGCTCACAGTCTTCGCTCAAATTTATCCCAAAGGTGCTCTATCGGGTTGAGGTCAGGACTCTGTGCAGGCCAGTCAAGTTCTTCCACACCAAACTCGCTCATCCATGTCTTTATGGACCTTGCTTTGTGCACTGGTGTGCAGTCATGTTGGAACAGGAAGGGGCCATCCCCAAACTGTTCCCACAAAGTTGGGAGCATGGAATTGTCCAAAATCTCTTGGTATGCTGAAGCATTCAGAGTTCCTTTCACTGGAACTAAGGGGCCAAGCCCAGCTCCTGAAAAACAACCCCACACCATAATCCCTCCTCCACCAAACTTCACAGTTGTCACAATGCAGTCAGACAAGTACCGTTCTCCTGTTAACCGCCAAACCCAGACTCGTCCATTAGATTGCCAGATGGAGAAGCGTGATTCGTCACTCCAGAGAACGCGTCTCCACTGCTCTAGAGTCCAGTGGCGGCGTGCTTTACACCACTGCATCCGACGCTTTGCATTGCACTTGGAGATGTATGGCTTGGATGCAGCTGCTCGGCCATGGAAACCCATTCCATGAAGCTCTCTACACACTGTTCTTGAGCTAATCTGAAGGCCACATGAACTTTGGAGGTCTGTAGCGATTGACTCTGCAGAAAGTTGGCGACCTCTGCGCACTATGCGCCTCAGCATCCGCTGACCCCGCTCTGTCATTTTACGTGGCCTACCACTTCGTGGCTGAGTTGCTGTCATTCCCAATCGCTTCCACTTTGTTATAATACCACTGACAGTTGACTGTGGAATATTTAGTAGCGATGAAATTTCATGACTGGACTTGTTGCACAGGTGGCATCCTATCACAGTACCACGCTGGAATTCACTGTGCTCCTGAGAGCGGCCCATTCTTTCACAAATGTTTGTAGAAGCAGTCTGCATGCCTAGGTGCTTCATTTTATACACCTGTGGCCATGGAAGTGATTGGAACACCTGAATTCAATTATTTGGATGGGTGAGCGAATACTTTTGGCAATATAGTGTATATATTTTCTTTTTTGTCTTATTGTGTATTTCTATATGTACTTATATTTTTTATTCACTTTTTATTTGTATTCTTTTTTATTATTATTATCTCTGTCTTGTTGTATTGTTTGTGCACTGGAAGCTTCTGTCACCAAGACAAATTCCTTGTATGTGTAATCATACTTGGCAATAAAGCTCATTCCAATTCTGAATGCATCTTATTTTAATTTTTTTTTATATAAAGGATTTTTTGATATTTTAAAATATTTGTATTTTTTATATTCAACATTCTCAGATAAAAACTTTTTTCTTCTGCAGTATAGCTGCTAAAGAAAATGTACGTTGTTTTAAAGGAGTTTTAGATATTTATATTGGAAAACAAGCCAAAACAAAAACGTATTTTGTTGCAGTGTAAAATGGGGTGAAAACTACCCTCTCTCACCTTTTTGTTCACTTCAGTCCATCTTTAACTCACAAAAAAATAAACTCTAATAAAGCTGCGTATTGCCAATTTTCTTCACGATAAGAAATGCACAGACACATATATTATGATTCAGTAAGTCGCGAGCCATCACATTATAATATAGCTGCATTAAGCACCCGCCCTCAGGATGAGTGTCCCCACGACAGAGTGAGCATCAGCCAGGTGCAGTTTCAATCTCTCCCCCTTAGATCGGGACATTCGTGCAACTCATAGAAGAGGTGCTGACCGCACAGAGAAATGCCAGTTTCAGAGTTTGTATTTATTTACATGATCTGCTTCTGTATTATTTGAACTTTAATAAAGCTATAATGCATTAAATATAACTGTATTAAAGATGTAACGCCGGGGTGTTTCCTTTAAAGAAGCTCTACACGCAAGTTTTGCTTCAGCAGAGCGGCAGCTCCGGCTCCGCTTATTCCACAAAGACAGTGCTTCTGTATTTACTTATTTTGTATTTTTGCTTTATAATTCCCTCATACTTTGCGATCTACATCACCTGAAGCTGTTTGGAAAGTTTAGAGTGCATCTGGACTGTGAGCTGTGTAATTCTTCCTCTCCTTAGTCAGGTGTGAACTGCAGTGCTGCTCTCGCATGTCATCATTAGAGTTTAATGCGATCTCATGTTACGTTAAATGAGATCAAACGACTATTCAACAATTTTATTGTCGACTTTGTCAGTAACGTCGACTAATCGTTTCAGCCCTAAATCAAATTCATTTATAGATTTTTAATCAACATACTGTTGCATTATTTTTATCATATGAAGAGCTTATATACTGATCCTCACAGCATAATCCAAAGGCCAAAATGTGAGTTGTTTTTTTTTTTTTTTTTTTTTTTTTGTCAAATATAGTAATGCACAGTAGAGCGTCACAGTGTTAATGAAAGCAGAAATTAAACTCTTGCTTCAGATTTAGCTATAAAGCAAATATTATTGATATTATCATTATTACAACTACATTAAATATTACATTTTACTAAACAGAAGTGTAATATATTTCTGTCGCATTATTTCCATTTCAGTTGTGTTGTGAAATGGAGCTTTTATTTTGACGTTTTGGCGGAAAACCAGATGTTATTGATGACTTTTTACCTCTGGAAAAGCAGTCCGCTATAACTATAATTGCTATAATTTCATTTACTGATGAAGCACGCAGTTCAGCAAGACCATATACATTGAATTAACATTTAACCCCCACTAATATCCCTCCCCAATCACCAACCCCACCCTGACCCCCAACGAACACCCCTGTGGTCACATATCATAATACACACACACAAAAAACAAACAAAAAATATATATATAATAAACATGCATAATTAAACTAAACTCTCTCTCGACATCCCCTCCCCGAGTCCCCCAAAAATGCTAAATAACTGCCCATTTCCTAACAAATAAGTCCCAAAACCCCAGCCTTCTTACTTGCTACCTCCTCGAAAGCTGCCACCCTCCCCATCTCCGCACACCACTCCGGAAATAAGGGCGCTCCATCCAACTTCCATCCCCTTAAAATAATTTGTCTGCCAATCATGATACTGGTTAGAACCCAGTTTATGTGTTTATCCCCCAAATATATGACTGCCCCATCACCCAAAATACAGAGTCTGGCACAAAGTAAAATTTGAGTTCCCAAATCATCACACATTCAACTCTGAACCTTCAACCAAAATTCTTGGATCTTAACACACCCCCATAAAACATGGGTTGTATACAACCTATACAATCTAGAAGGGGTCCAATAGAATCTATGTAAAATCTTGAATTGCATAAGGCGCACCCTTGCATCTCTAGATGCAGACTTGACATGTTTTAGAATCCTAGCCCACACTACCTCCTCCAATACCAAGTTTAAATCTTTCTCCCGTAATCTCTTGATAGAAGTTAAAGCTCCGACCCCCAGACTCTGAATTAGCAGGGAGTAATACACTGATGCCTCATGACCTTTTCCAAAAGCAGTAATCAGCTTTCCCAGAGTGTCTGCCGCTTTAGGGGTGTGTGTGCCACTCCCAAAAACAATACAGAGCAGGTGGCACAGCTGTAAATACCTATAGAACTGAGATCTGGGAATCCTAAAATGTTGAACCAAATTTTCAAAAGATCTCAACACTCCACTCTCATATAGGTCACCGAGTGTAGTAACCCCCCTCACAATCCACTCTGACCAGCAGAAAGGGGACTTATTAATACATAATTTAGGGTTCAGCCATATGCTGAACCCTCTGGACACTTTTGTCCGTACCTTGTGCAAATGCAAGCTAATGGTGTAACTTCTCTTGATTAGTTTGATAGTAAGGCTTTACAATGGCAAAATAGGGGCAAGAACTTACTGTTCAATATAAAACCAGGGAGGGACTCTCTCAGGTGGAAACAACCAATGAGCCAAATGTCTGAGACCGAATGCATAATAATAAAACAAAATCTTGGGTAGGCCTAGCCCACCTTTGTCAGTTGGCCTATGTAACTTATTAAAATGTAATCTAGGATGCTTACCATTCCAAATGAAGGACTTCGCTATGCTATCAAATTGCTTGAAATAAGAGAGGGGGACATCTACAGGGAGAGATTGTAACAGGTAGTTAAATTTTGGAATACAATTCATTTTAATAACATTAACCTTCCCAATCATAGATAAATGTAATGAAGCCTACCTGCCCACATCGCTCGAAAACCTTTTTATTAAGGGGTCAAAATTAACTAACTAAATCAGACAAATTTGCTGGAAATAAAATGCCCAAATATTTAATGCCCTGTTTGGCCACTGGAAGGCGCCTGGCTGAAAAGCCGTTGCTGGGCAGTATGATGTCAGAGCCAAAGCTTCGGATTTAGACCAACTGACTCTGTGTCCTGAGAATTTAGAAAAGGAATTAATAGTTCTGTGGAGGCAAGGCATAGATCTAATGGGGTCAGAGACAAATAATAAAATATCATCTGCATAAAGCAAAAGCTTATGTGCCACACCTCCCACCACCACCCCTGAAAAATCATCTTCCCTTCTTATCGCAGCTGCTAATGGTTCCAGGGCAAGACAGAACAATAATGGGGGAAGAGGGCAACTCTGCTGGGTGCCCCTACCCAGAGTAAAATAATCTGAAATGAATTCATTTGTTTGTACCGCTGCTACCGGGTGTCTATAAAGTAACTTAATCCATCCAATAAAAGTATTCCCAAACCCGGTTATTTCCTAAATCTTAAAATTATAATCACATTCTACCATATCAAATGCCTTTTCGGCATCAAGTGAGATGGCCGTAACCAGAATGAATGAATGAACGTTACATTATATAGCGATTTTCTGACACTACACTCAAAGCGCTTTACAAAGTGAACAGGGGAGTCTCCTCAACCACCACCAGTGTGCAGCATTGACCTGGATGATGCAACGGCAGCCATAGAGTGCCAGTACGCTCACCACACACCAGCTATTGGTGGGGAGGAGAGAGTGGAGTGATAGAGCCAATTAATGGATGGGGATTATTAGGAAGCAATGATTGATAAGGGCCAATGGGGGGGATTTGGCCAGGACACCGGAGTTACACCCCCTACTCTTTTCGAGAAGTGTCCTGGGATTTTTAATGACCACAGACAGTCAGGACCTCGGTTTAACATCTCATCCGAAGGACGGTGCCTTTTTACAGTATAGTGTCCCCATCACTATACTGGGGCATTAGGACCTACACAGTCCACAGGGTGAGCACCCCCTGCTGGACTCCCTAATACTTCTTCCAATGGCAATCTTAGTTTCCCAGGAGGTCTCCCATCCAGGTACTGACCAGGCTCAGCCCTGTTTAGCTTCAGTAGGCAACCAGTCTTGAGCTACAGGGTCTGCCAGAGTCTGATCATTCACCACTTACCACATAATATTGATGAAACGCCTAATGTTATCAGAAGAGCTGCGGCTCCGAATAAACCCCACCTGATATATAATGTATAAGAGATGTCATAACTTAATCGGGTAGCTAGAATTTTTGACAATATTTTTACGTCTAGCTGGATCAGGGAAATTGGACGGTAATTCTTACACTTTGTTCTTTTTAAGAATCAGACTGAACCGGGCTTGTCATGGTTGGCGGAAGCTTTCCATTCTTTAATGATTCTGTATAAACTTCTGACAAAAGTGGAGTCAGTTCTGTAGCATAAAATCTAAAAAAAAAAGTTTCTAATGTCTTCATCAGTAGACGAAGACGTGGAACTATAGAAATAGAATTCTTTAAAAGCATTATTAATCAATGGCTGAGGTAAATATTTCACCACCAGCAGATTTCACTGAGGGAATGGCTGAAAAAGACACTCTCTGCTTTATATATCTAGCCAAAAGCTTCCTGCTTTGTCCCCGACTCAAAATATGACCGTCTTGCCCTGAATTGCCAAAACTCCACCTTCCGTGACAAAATAGTATTATATTTGTATTTCATTCGGGTCAATTCTCTGTGTCCATCAGATGACATTCGGCGCTTCAGCTCTGCCTCGGCACTTTTAATATTCCCTTCCAACTCCACGAGTTCTCGTGCTTTGTATTTTTTGATGAATGAGGCATACTGTATGGCATGATCTGAGACTAAAATGTTTCCAATTGAACAGTCAACAACAGATGAAATGAGGGACTTAGATATATAAAAAAAATTATATTGTAGAATAAATCTTATGGACTGATAAATAAAAAATGGATAGTCCCTACCAGATGGGTTCAAAAGACTACAAATATCTGTAAGACCAAAGTTTTTTACACATCCTGTGAAGCGTCACTGTTGCTCTAGGGGGCTTACACACTTTTGCTTTATTATGAGTCCATCAAAAGATTAAAGTTTCCTCCCACTATTATATCATGAGGGGTGCCAGCGGCTTGCAACATCCCTTAAGATCTATAAAAAAGCCCTGATCATCAGCGTTAAGTGCGTAAATATTATCCAAAATCAGCCTTAGCCCCTGAATTTCTGCTAAAACAATAATGACTCTTCCTAATTTATCTGTAATCTGTTTGAGACATTTTAATTGTAGATACTTATCAATGTAATGATTCCCCTGCTCTTACTTGAGCCAGCACTAAAGAAAACATGTCCACCCCATATCTTTCCAAATTTTTCAGCTTCCTGCAGGTTTCTTGAAGAAACACTTTTTCGTATTTCTTACGTTTAAGAAAAGAAATAACCTTTTTATGGGGTGCCCCAACCCATTCACATTTCACGTGGAGAGAGACAATCCACTCATTAACATTTGACATTTTGACATTAGGAAAAAATATTAAAACTAGCAAAGTGCGCAGAGCTCGCCGTTCATGCGTCCTAAACTCGCATGGTGCCACTCAACTCTCAGGCTATTTGTTTGTTTAAATCTCAGCCTTTTGTTCTTAATCATCCCACTAGGACATACACTATATTGCTAAAAGTATTCGCTCACCCATTAATTCAGGTGTTCCAATCACTTCCATGGCCACAGGTGTATAAAATGAAGCACCTAGGCATGCAGACTGCTTCTACAAACATTTGTGAAAGAATGGGCCGCTCTCAGGAGCTCAGTCCAGTCGTGAAATTTCCTCACTACTAAATATTCCACAGTCAACTGTCAGTGGTATTATAACAAAGTGGAAGCGATTGGGAATGACAACAACTCAGCCACGAAGTGGTAGGCCACGTAAACTGACAGAGCGGGGTCAGCGGATGCTGAGGCGCAGAGGTCGGCAACTTTCTGCAGAGTCAATCGCTACAGACCTCCAAAGTTCATGTGGCCTTCAGATTAGCTCAAGAACAGTGCGTAGAGAGCTTCATGGAATGGGTTTCCATGGCCGAGCAGCTGCATCCAAGCCATACATCATCAAGTGCAATGCAAAGCGTCGGTTGCAGTGGTGTAAAGCACGCCGCCACTGGACTCTAGAGCAGTGGAGTGACAAATCACGCTTCTCCATCTGGCAATCTGATGGACGAGTCTGGGTTTGGCGGTTGCCAGGAGAACGGTACTTGTCTGACTGCATTGTGTGCCAACTGTGAAGTTTGGTGGAGGAGGGATTATGGTGTGGGGTTGTTTTTCAGGAGCTGGGCTTGCCCCTTAGTTCCAGTGAAAGGAACTCTGAATGCTTCAGCATACCAAGAGATTTTGGACAATTCCATGCTCCCAACTTTGTGGGAACAGTTGGGGATGGCCCCTTCCTGTTCCAACATGACTGCGCACCAGTGCACAAAGCAAGGTCCATGAAGACATGGATGAGTGAGTTTGGTGTGGAAGAACTTGACTGGCCTGCACAGAGTCCTGACCTCAACCCGATAGAGCACCTTTGGGATGAATTAGAGCGAAGACTGCGAGCCAGGCCTTCTCGTCCAACATCAGTGTCTGACCTCACAAATGCGCTTCTGGAAGAATGGTCAAAAATTCCCATAAACACACTCCTAAACCTTGTGGAAAGCCTTCCCAGAAGAGTTGAAGCTGTTATAGCTGCAAAGGGTGGGCCGACGTCATATTAAACCCTATGGATTAAGAATGGGATGTCACTTGTCATATGCATCTAAAGGCAGATGAGCGAATACTTTTGGCAATATAGTGTATCAAGATTTTAATTTGATTAATTGTGCATTTATACATTATTTTTATCCCAAATATGTCAATTTCTGTGACATTCCACGTTCTATATTTAATTCCATTTTTATGACTGGATTCCGCGTTTCCGTCCGAGTTTTCCGCAACGTGGAAATCATAGGGCCTTAAGTTAACAAATCTGTGAGTTGTACTGGTTGAAACTAATACCTGATGGGGGAGCAACACAGGATATGAAGGAGTGGAGAGGCCCATGTCGCGCTCCATCCGACTTCTAACCCTGTCAAGCACACTCTCGTGTCGGTTGTGATGTGTAATAATTCCATTGAAACTGTGATGGTACAGCTCAGATTTCAGAGTGTTTCACAATTCCATCTGTGAGCAACTGCTGTAAATCCTCATCTTGAAAATACTGTCCACTGACGAAAGTGCTTTTAATAACGAAGTTATCTTCACATTTAATTGCCTGAACCCACCGAGCTCATACAAAGTTTAGCATCTTTTGGAAATTCATGGAAACACAAATCCAGATGTTTTCCTTTAGAATTTGTGCAAAAAGGAATACTGCAGTTGCACTGGTTATTACTGTTCTTCCCGATCGCCGCCATAGTTTACCCAACTATGACGACTTCCGCTTCATGAAAGTGAAAGTATGAAAAGGGTCCATCGCTAATGATGTACTATTGATGAATTATGGCAATGTTTACTTTAAAGTGTTTAGAGTGCATATTTTATTTACCTTTTCTGTTTGAATGAGCAGTTGGAAGCAGTATAGTACAGACATTTCAAAATAAGTGTCCCTGGTGTTTGTTAAAAGTCCTGCAATATGAACAAATGTTTTTCTTGGTTATTATTGGTATTATGTTTGCTCAATAATCTGCATCTGGGTTTTAATTAAATTTGCAATCTTGTAGCCTCTGTGTGGCCTGCCCTGTCACAGGAAGGAAAGACTTAAGAATTTTTGTTGAACACATTCAATATATAAATTAAGTCCTTTAATTGTTATTTGCAGAGATCACACATGGTAGAAACTGAGAATTAAAATTTGTAAAAGGCAGATTAATCTGTTATTGCCTTTCAACACTTTTTTTTTTTATCATATTGGCAAAATCCAACATTGGTTGACCTTTGATATATTGGTACATAAAGATATTTTTGTTTTATGTATATACAGTATATGTGGAAAACATGACTTGAGTATTTTAAGCTTGCAGAATCCCTGTTTTGCTGATAAGCAGTCTTAAAAGTTCTAAGGCCTTGTGATGATTTATTTTGAGATTGTGAGGGTTTGTTCTGTGTGGACATACGGTATTAATTTTACAGAGCATTCAGAAAGTATTCAGACTCCATTTTTTTTTCTTCACATTTTGTTATGTTGCAGCCTTATACTAAAATGCTTTAAATTAATTTTTATTCACATCAACCTACACTCCATACCCTATAATGACAAAGCAAAAAACAAATTTGATAACTTTGCAAATTTATTAAAAAGAAAAACTGAAATATCACATTGACACAAGCAGTGTTGGGTAACGTTACTTTTAAAAGTAACTTGTTAGAATATTGCATTACTCCTTTAAAAAGTAACAGTTATTTTTTATGGAAAGTAAAGCTTTACTTTACTTTTGTGTTACTTTTGCATTACTTTTTTCTCACAGCCACTTTCTCTAATGCTATGCTTTCCATGCAAATAAGCCATCCATACCATACAAGAGACATTACAAGTCATGCTAGCTACTGTTCAACACTCATGTCAAAACAGCATAGTTAACAAACAGATATTTAGAAAGGAGGTCTTCACGTCATATTTATAATAAAGAATCAATAACTTGAATATGCGTAATTTGTTTTTACATCAACATGGCAGCCAATGTGAATAATGGATGATAACCACTGTCTTACCTCAAGCAGCAAAGTCCAACACTTGAACCTGCATCATATATGTCATCATGTGCTGTGCCCATTGACAATGTCAGAGTCAAATTAAGATGTTTTTCAAAAGTCAGGATAAAATTTAGTGGGGAATGCCAATCTAACATGTTCAAGGAATAATTCTGATGAATATATTTAACTTAAGTCATCTCAGTGCATGCTTATTTTGAGTTGATCCACGGTGCGCACAGACGTCACAACTTCAAAGGCGCATGTTGATACAACTTGAATGAAATTAATGCTGCCAAAATGTCAAAAACGGTTTATTTCGTGAATCAAACTACTTGTTTATTATATAAAAAAAAAAGTAGAATCTTTTTAGAAACTAAGACATTTTCTCTGCGTACACAATCGATGTAGAACGTTGCTTGGAGCGACTGATCCAGATTCAGCTTTTCTCATCCGTTTCTCCCAGTTACAAGGAGCTCTAACATGGAGAAGTTCGGCTGCATAAGTCAGTGAATTGAGCGAGTATTTCACCCTGTGTATCATGTGATGTCCAGTCTTATAATCCCTCTGCCTAAACATGTTTACTGATTTAAAAAATAAATAAAAATTAGTGCGTGAATACACATGAATCAACCACGTTTCACTCAACCGAATGTTGACCTCATATTACTTTATACACGAAATGCGCATGTGCGTTAGCGAGTTGATTGACAGGTGATTTCTGTATCTAAAAGGTGATTGGATCTTTTACCTGCAAGGCAGGACTTCCTTTCTACATCCATTGACTGTTGGGTGCTAGAGCTTCTTGGTTGGGCGTTCCAATTTCTCTCATTCATATAAATAGAAGTGATTCGTCTCAGGCCTCACACTCATTAGAACAACAATGCCCATCGTGCACATCGTGCACTACCTAACCCTCCTCCCTGAAGTTTGCACATTTTTACTTCCGATTTCTTGCAATACAAGGACGGTAGTGGTGTACAAAAGCAATGCGTTTTCAGATATTATGGTCTAAAATAAAAAAATATTGCATTACCTTACTCGTTACTCAAAGTAATCTGATTATGAAATACGCGTTACTTTTACTGCGTTACCCCCAACACTGGACAATTTGGGGATTTTCTGCCAATCTTCTCTGCAGATCCTCTCAAGCTCTGTCAGGTTGGATGGGGACCGTTGGTGGACAGCCATTTTTAGGTCTCTCCAGAGATGTTCGATTGGGTTCAAGGCTTTGGCTGGGCCACTCAAGGAGTTGTCCCTAAGCCACTCTTGCGTTGTCTTGGCTGTGTGCTTAGGGTCATTTCCTGTTGGAAGGTGAACATTCAGCCCAGTCTGAGGTCCTGAGCATTCTGGACCAGGTTTTCATTATGGATATCTCTGTATTTTGCTGCGTTCAGCTTTCCTTCAACCTTGACCAGTTCCCCAGTCCCTGCTGCTGAAAAACACCCACACAGCGTGATGCTACCACCACCATGCTTCACCGTTGGGATGGTATTGCGCAGGTGATGAGCGTTGCCTGGTATCCTCCAGACATGACGCTTGGAATTGAGGCCAAACAGATCAGTCTTCATTTCATCAGACCAGAGAACCTTGTTTCTCACAGTCTGAGAGTCCTTTAGGTGCTTTATTATGCATCTTGCACTGAGGAGAGACTTTCTTCTGGCCACTCTGCCATAAAGCCCAGATTGGTGGCAAGTTTCTCCCATCTCCACACATGATCTTTGGAGCCCAACCAGAGTGACCTTTGGTTTCTTGGTCATTTCTCTTACCAAGGCTCTTTGCCCTCGATTGCTCAGTTTGGCTGGGGGCGGCCAGGTCTAGGAAGAGTCTTGGTTGTTCCAAACTTCCATTTAAGAATTATGAAGTCCTGTACTCTTAGGAACCTTCAATGCAATCGAAATCTTTTTGTAGCCTTCCCCATTGAGCCTCAACACAATCCTGTCTCTGAGCTCTGCAGGTAGTTCCTTTGAACTCATTGCTTGGTTTTTGCTCCGATATGCATTTTCAGCTGTGAAACCTTATATATATACAGGTGTGTGCCTTTCCAAATCATATCCAGTCAATTGAATTTGCCACAGGTGGACTCCAAACAAAGTGTAGAAACATCTCAAAGATGATCCAGAGAAATGGGATGCACCTGAGCTAAATTTCAAGTGTCATAGCAAAGGGTCAAAAATCTGGTTTTCGCTTTGTCATTATTGGGGTATGGAGTGTAGATTGATGTGAAAAAATAAATAATTTAAAGCATTTTAGCAAAAGGTTGCAATGTAAAATATGTGAAAAAATGAAGGGGTCTGAATGCTTTCTGAATGCACTGTATTTGTTCAGGTTTTAAAAAATGTCTTAAGTCTTAAATTTAAGTTTTAAAAATCTGCAGCAACCATGTCATAGAAGCGGTTTCTTGAGTTTTGTTCTCAATTACGAGAAGGGATAAATTAAGTGTATTTTTTGTCTAATTTTTGAACATTTGTTCTGTGTTACCCTGACAGCACCTTTTTGTGTCCCTTTTTGCCTGTCTAGGGGAGACAGAAGGTTTGAAAAACCAGGTCGAAAAGATCCAGGTTAGTATGCATTGATATATAGTGGGATCCAGAAGTCTGAGGGATTTTCTTTTCCTTTCAAACCTGGTAATAAAGTTTAAGGGTTTTGAAAAATGTAAAGCTCATTCTGCATTATTTCTAGGTCACTAATTTGTGTCGTGATCTGTTTAATCCTTAACATGTTAATTCCTTTTACAAAAGTTCAGATTTCCATGCTTTCTGTTGAAGCACATAAGATGCTCTTTAAAAAATCTTAAATCATGCTTGTTAAACACCTGGTCTGTAAGATTTTGCATAAACTTGTGGGCTTCTATTTGCATTATTTTCTAATTTAATACATTTTCAATAAAATGACATTATTATCGTAATTTGAAGTTGAACTAAAAATCACGACTCAAGTTGCCACGGACTGCATTTTCACTAGTTGTCTCAGATTTTTGGACTTCGCTTTATAACATATAAAATATTATGTATGCAGAAGTGGATGTGTTGCATCATAGTGCATGTCTACTAACCCACTGAATATTTTCTCTCTTTATAGATGGAGCACCAGCCCATTTTCCAATTAATCCCAGTAAGTCATTTCCTCTGCTGACATGCAAAGAAAATTATCATAGATGTTACATCCTTCCTGAGCTTTGAATCCTGAGCTTTGAATGCTTCAAATAACAAACTGTTGCTTTTTCTTAAAAGTTCGGGCAAACTATGAGGATGCTGGTGCAGGCACTGCTCGAAAGCACGAGTTCATACGCTCAGAGAGTGACAACTGGCGCATGTCTCGAGAGGAGCAGAATGGAGAGGAGGATGACGGGGGCTGGAGGCTTGCGGGGTCTCGTCGGGAAATTGAACGATGGTGCCCCCCAAGTCCAGGTGCGCTTCGCACCCTTTTTTCTAAACAGCTCACTGTTGTTTCCTACTGAATTCTGTTTTTTCCTTGTCCCCCACCCTCACCTCCCAAAATCAAAAAACGCAACATAAAAAACATTTTGTTTTAAAGATCTAATTTATACATTTTTTTTTTTTATTATTTAAATAAAAGTACCTTAAATTACAAAAAAGACAGTGATCAGTTCATTTCAAGCTGGATGTGACAGTGAAGACTTGCAGTTCGGAAACCGCTCTGGAGATTCAGTAAGTTCTTTCAGTGAATGATTCGTTAGACTGATTCAGATCGAGCTAGTGAGTTTTCACTATTTTTCGGACTACACTAGTCACATTATAGGTTTGTTTTTGCCTGCTGCCAACAGTGCACATTAGGTTTGGACTGCAAGCTCAAATCTCAGTTAATATATTTTTTTTGTTTTTCTAGCATCGCTGCTGCATAGTGGTGCTGGAAAGACTTAAATTGAAACAACGAATTTGAAATGTTAAAAACTAGAATAGGTTGTAATCCAACAAAATCCTCTATTCGCAGACGGCCCACGGTCAGCAGGGTGGCGGGAACACCCAGAGCAACGGCGGCGCTTCCCGTTCGATGCGAGGGATGAGGAGCGTGGCGGTTTCCGCAGACCTCGGTCGGGCAGTGGGAGCGTAGAGGAGGAAAGAGACAGCTTGCCAGAATGGTGCCTCGAAGATGCAGAGGAGGAAACGGGTACATTTGACTCCTCTGGGGCCTTCCTCTCACTTAAGGTCAGAATGTTGGAAGTGAGTTTCTGAACTTTACCTTGTTTTTCTGAGTTAATCTTTAGTAAATTAAGTTGTATCTGTTTGATGGCATTATTCCTAGCAATTGACCTTAATTGATGGATTTTCCCCACTTGCCCAATCAGAAAGCTCCTAAGGAGCCAATCCTGGAAGAGGCGGAGCTGGACTTCCGGCCACTGGAGGAGAATGAAGAATACACAGAAAAAGACGACAGTGAATCAGAGCAAACCAAAGATACTGACAAAGACACTAGACACAATGGTGAGAGAAATGAAGGTGAGAAGGAAATAAAACATCTGAAGATGCTGTAAGATACTGAATCTGTAGACCACTGCTGGAACACAAAAACAGTTTCATTTTAATCAGTTGTTACATAAGTTATATACTATTTCACCCATGCAACCTTTTGTTATTCCTTTTAAATATCTCCATACACAGAAGAGTAATATTATTTAGATAACAATAATAATACTATTTAAATGCTCAGTGGCAATTCACAATTGCACGTTACAATGCACAAATAAACAAATTTTTGTAAGCTCTTAAGGTCATATTTTTTCTGTAATATCATTTGCAAATAAACCATTTCAATTTGTACTGTATCTCAAAAATGTGAATGCACTTTTGAGACAGTTATTCTGCATCGTTGATTTACATATATAAATGGGCTGATGTTTACACACTCACAATACGTATAGATCGCTACCAGTACACCGTCTGTTTCAAAGAAAGGTGATGTTGATCAGTAAATCCCCTGATCCAACTTTCAGTAGCTTGTAGGTTATAGTGTTGCAGGGGGAAGACATGCAACTCCTTTCTACATTTGCATTTTGCAAGCACACATTTGCAACCAATGCTTCTGAAAGGTGGAAATAGCTCTGATAAAATAGCCACTTCTTATGAATAATATGGAGAGATACTGATTATGTCAATATTTTCAAATCTTATATACAGACTGTCACATCCAGTACTAATGATTTATTTCAAACCTGGGTATGAAAATTGTCCAAAAATCCTTAAAGGATCAATTTTCTTTTAACTTTGTCATCATTGGCTATGTTTACATGCACTAATTTTCATTTACTCATTCAAGAAAAAAAGGGAGGGTATTTAATACAGCAAGAGAAGTGATGCTCGCAGTGTTAAATAACTGTCAGAAGAAGAATTTTACTCTTGTACGATATAAATAGCCTACGTCTAAAACTTAGATATTATTATTAATTGTCTACCGATATTTTTGAAGATTTTTATTCAAAGCCTGTAACGTGTGTAATTCAACATACGTTTTGAGGAGTATGTTTAGGCTATTTACTTTGTTCACTTTGCATCATCTCTTGTAAAACATATTCTAACATTTACTTTTCTACTCTGTCACGTATGATCAACCGTCACTATGGCAAAGAAGAAATGCTTTAAAAATGATGGTTTCGAAGTCAGGAAGTGGGTGATGTCACGTACACGCAGTGGAGCACAGAACGCCGTAACCGCATCTGCTGCTTAAAGTCCCTATTAAGAATGGCACAATGTTCTTTTTTTGCTTTATGTGATGTAATGAAAGAACATATGTGCCCTGCAGAATATTGAGTGCGAGCCCACAAGCCCTCAATAATGCATTTTGTCATTGCTTTGTAGGTTCCCGCGAAGAGTATCATGTATAAACATGCATACGCGCCACTTCTCTGTGCACGAGCGCTAGGTATTTTGAATACGATTGAGAAAGTAGTCGGATTCAAACGTTTACGTCTAATATTTTTATTTTAATTGGATTATTTTAGGTCTACATCACCCCCTTCAATCAGATGGAAATTTAATTCGGATCCAGCTCAGTCGGATAATTTTTGTGTTTATATGAAGGATTTTCAATCCAATTGAGCTATCAGTCGGATTCTAAACTGATTATTTGATTGGATGTAAATGTGGTAATTCACTCACGCTCATGTTGTTTAAAAACCAGTTTGACTGACTTCCATTAAACAAGGATATATTAGACAGAATGTTAGCCTCAGACACCATTTACAGTACTTTCATTGCATCTTTTTTTACATACAATGAAAAAGTAAATGGTGACTGAGGCTAAGATTCTGCTTAACATCTACTTTTGTGTTCCATGGATGAAAGTTGTATTGTATGGATTTTGAACAACATTAAGGTGTGACAGAATTTTCATTTTTAGTCAAACTATCCTTTTAAGTTAACCACTTTTCTTTTAAAATTAATCATTTTCTTCCATCTTGTCTAGCACAAACATATCATTTAAAATCTCAAAAAAATAAAATAAAAAAATAAAAAATCTGAACCCATAAAAAATATCGGAAATCTGTATTTCAGTGTTTTTTGTTTTTTTTTTTCATGTTTTTTCTTGTTGACAGTAGGTGGTAAATCAGAAGAGCCATCACCAGTAGCTGTACCATTGAGAAAAGTGCTAACACCTCCCAAGCCTGCGACCCCAGCACCCGTTACAATAGTGCAGCCAGAGCAAGCTGAAGAAAGTGAGAGGCCACTAGAGATAACAGTAGTTCCAGAACTCAGACCTGAACCCAATAAAGCACTACTACACACAACCTTACCCAACAGCATAGTGGAAGCCATTTCCATACCACATGTCACAAACACACTACCAGGTAAGACTTAAACTCATAATATCCTTTTCAAATATCCTGGGACTAATCCTATTAAGGTTACTGTCCTTAAAGGGATAGTTCACCCAAAAATGTATATTCTCTCATCGTTTACTCACCCTCATGCCATCCCAAATGTGTATGACTTTCTTCTGCTGAACACAAACAAAGATTTTTAGAAGAATATTTCAGCTCTGTAGGTCCATATAATGCAAGTGAATGGAACTTTGAAGGTCCAAAAAGTACATAAAGTTAGCATAAAAGCAATCCATATTACTGGATTTAACCACTGGAGTCATATGGATTACTTTTTTGCTGCCTTTATATGCTTTTTGGGCCTACAAAGTTCTGAACACCATTCACTTGCATTGTATGGACCTACAGAGCTGAGATATTCTACCAAAAATCTTAGTTTGCATTCAGCATAAGAAAGAAAGTCATAAACATCTGGGATGGAATGAGGGTGAGCAAATGATGAGAGAATTTTCATTTTTGTGTGAATTATCCCTTTAAAGAAGGTAACCTTATTATACTGCCTATTAAGGTACTGTGTGTCATTCTGGCCAAATTCTAAGTCAGCATCATATGTATTCTTCAGAGAGAAGGAAATCCTAGAATACACTGTTAAAATAAATCCAAGATGCCAGACGAAGCAAGAGAAATTAGGATTATTATTATACTTCTAATTCATTCAGTACTGAAAATAAAAGTTTAAAATAATAGAGAACTGACTACAGTTGAAGTCAGAAGTTTACATACACCTTAGCCAAATATATTTAAATTCCTGACATTTAATCATAGAAAACATTACCTGTCTTAGGTCAGTTAGGATCACTACTTTATTTTAAGAATGTGAAATGTCCGAATAATAGTAGAGTAATTTATTTCAGCTTTTATTTCTTTCATCACATTCCCAGTGGTACAGAAGTTTACATACACTTTGTTAGTATTTGGTTGCATTGCCTTTAAATTGTTTAACTTGGGTCAGACATTTTGGGTAGCCTTCCACAAGCTTCTCACAGTAAGTTGCTGGAATTTTGGCCCAATCCTCCAGACAGAACTGGTGTAACTTAGTCAGGTTTGTAGGCCTCCTTGCTAGCACACGCTTTTTCAGTTCTGCCTACAAATTTTCTATCGGATTGAGGTCAGGGCTTTGTGATGGCCACTCCAATACCTTGACTTTGTTGTCCTTAAGCCATTTTGCCACAACTTTGGAGGTATGCTTTGGGCCATTGTCCATTTGGCAGTTTGCGACCGAGCTTTAACTTCCTGGCTGATTTCTTGAGATGTTGCTTCAATATATCCACATTTTTTTTCCCCTCATGATGCCGTCTATTTTGTGAAGTGCACCAGTCCTTCCTGCAGCAAAACACCCCCACAACATGATGCTGCTACCCCCATGCTTCACAGTTGGGATGGTGTTCTTCGGCTTGCAAGCCTCACCCTTTTCCTCCAAACATAACGATGGTCATTATGGCCAAGCAGTTAAATTTTTGTTTCATCAGACGAGAGGACATTTCTCCAAATAAATAAGATCTTTGTCCCCATGTGCACTTGCAAACTAGTCTGGCTTTTTATGGCAGTTTGGAGCAGTGGCTTCTTCCTTGCTGAGCAGCCTTTGTTTATGCTGATATAGGACTCGTCTTACTGTGGATATAGATACTTGTCTGCCTGTTTCCTCCAGCATCTTCACAAGGTCCTTTGCTGTTGTTCTGGGATTGATTTGCACTTTTCGTACCAAACTTCGTTCATCTCTAGGAGACAGAATGCGTCTCCTTCCTGAGTGATATGATGGCTGCGTGGTCCCATGGTGTTTATTCTTGCGTACTATTGTTTGTACAGATGAACGTGGTACCTTCAGGTGTTTGTAAATTGCTCCCAAGGATGAACCAGATTTGTGGAGGTCCACAATTGTTTTTCTGAGGTCTTGGGTGATTTATTTTTATTTTCCCATGGTGTCAAGCAAAGAGGCACTGAGTTTGATGGTAGGCCTTAAAATACATCCACAGGTGCACCTCCAATTGACTCCAATTAGCCTATCAGAAACTAATTAGCTAATTGCCTAAAGGCTTGACATAATTTTCTGGAATTTTCCAAGCTGCTTAAAGGCACAGTTAACTTAGTGTGTGTAAACTTCTGACCCACTAGAATTGTGGTATAGTCAATTAAAAGTGAAACAATCTGTCTGTTAACAATTGTTGGAAAAATTACTTGTGTCATGCACAAAGTAGATGTCCCAAACGACTTGCTAAAACTATAGTTTGTTAATATGAAATCTGTGAAGTGGTTAAAAAAAATCAACCTAAGTGTATGTAAACTTCTGACTTCAACTGTATTTTACCCAATATGTGTGTGTGTGCTCTAAAAATAGAGCAGTGGCTCTAAACTGGTTTTGCTTCGGGACCCAGATTTTACATTGGACATCAAGTGGCCACCCACTATAGTAAAAAACATAACCTGTTTTTAATCTTTCCTGGGTCAGATTTACTTTTATCTTGCATAGTTTTCATGGTTTTCAGGTATAAGGGCATGTATCAAGTGACATTATTTTTGTTCTTGATGCCAGCAACAAAGGTTTCTCCCCCTTTTAAAAGTCGATGAGCCTATTTATTTATGAGCCTATATTTATTATCCAGTTTATTTCCTAATGTCAAACATCATTCCATCAGAACATATAATACACAAAAGGAAAACTTTGTCCATAATTTGTTCATAAGTCTTGGTGGTCCAGATCTTAAAGCCCTTTTTGAACTTGCCCTTATATTTACAGTTCAGTGACATATAAGCACAGGTACGACTATGGATGGCTCCTCATTACCATGGTTAGGTCAATATAGCAAGTCTTTCAAATAATAATAATAATAAAACTGTTAGTATTGATAATGATACTAATAAAACTTTTACTACAACTGCCAATGTTGTAATAAAAATGAAGTGTAATAGATACCTAATTGATTCTTGTAATTTGAAACTATAAAACAGGGTTTTTCCTGGCTCAAAATGAGGCAGAGGTGGTAACATCCTGATCATGTGCACACATACACTTGTACCATGCCTTCCACTGGCTGAAGCAAACACTTACAAGCAACATATTTTAGGTGTTCTAATAATTAGATGATTGAAGAAAATGACAATTATCAACTTATAGCATATTTAATTAAAAAAGCTAAACTGTTCAACATTAAATTAATTAAATACAACATAACAGCTAATGTGTTCATTTATAGTTAACAAACAGTAAACTTGATTAACCTCTTAAACCGATAATAAGAAAATCTCTGATCTCAGGTATGTGGGTGGGTATGGTGGGAAGGGACGATGTGTAGAGACCAATTGGCCTCTGTTTTACAGCTTGGTTTGGACTGATCGCTTAGATTGACAAGTCTTGATTTACCATGCGCACAACTGAAACAGTGCTGGATCTTATTACTTGTTAGTTATTCTATGTAATTATGTTTCTAGTTTATTGTGGTATTTACAAATGTAAGTAGTTCTTAGGTTCAGTAAAACCCTCAGATCACTTTTTTGGAGAGTTTTTTTGGACTTTTGATAAAAAAAAAGGCTACCTTGGTTCCAAATGCCATAACTTGCTTTGAGATATCAATAAAAAAATTTGCCCAGATACAGTTGACATGATTGTAGTCATCATGTCAAGCATGAATAATTAACAAAATGAATAAATAAACTGCATCACTTTCTCAGCAGTGTTGTAACATAAGAGCCTCCAAACATGAGATGTACATGTTTGCATTTTTTTTTGGGGGGGGGGATTCATTTGGAATGCCCAATTCCCAGTGTGCTTAAGTCCTCGTGGTCGAGTAGTGATTCGCCTCAGTCCGGGTGGCGGTGGACGAATCCCAGTTGCCTCCACGTCTGAGACCATCAACGTGCGCATCTTATAACGTGGCTTGTTGAGCGCGTTGCCGTGGAGACATAGCATGTGTGGAGGCTTCACGGCATCCACCGCGGCAACCACACTCAACTCACCACGCGCCCCACTGAGAACGAACCACATTATAGCGACCACGAGGCGTTTACCCCATGTGACTCTACCCTCCCTAGCAACCGGGCCAATTTGGTTGCTTAGGAGACCTGGCTGGAGTCACTCAGCACGCCCTGGAATTCGAACTAGCGAACTCCAGGTGTGGTAGCCAGCGTATTTTACCACTGAGCTACCCAGGCTCTGAAAAGTCACTGAAGTAAGGCCATAAAACACATAATAGATTTTGTAGACTCCAGTTTTCGCTCACAAAATTAACTTTTGTGAGACACTTTTTGTGTTAGGCTGTATCGGATCATGTTCTTCTTCTGAGGTAAATTCACAGCGTTGGTTTCATACGGATTACACAATCAGAGAATATTTGTTTTCGATTTAAATTGGTTCATTTAAATGTAGACAATTCAAGCTTTCTATAGACCAGGGGTTGGGAACATTTTTCACTAAGGAGCCAATTTTTGAATTTTTGGTTGATGCATTTTTTCAAAAGAGCCATACCACAAACGAATAATTTATTATTTTCAATGTTTTTCAATAAAATAAAATGTTTATATTGCCCATAGACTACTCAAAAACAAACAAATATACAAAAATTAATAGGTAACATGTTGCAATATGGAATTGAGTACACGTGTTTGTGCGGGTCTCCATAAAATTACTTAATTTTACAGTTGTTCATGAAAAATGTTTCTTCCCTTTTGGGCTGGGTGACGTAAAAAATATTTTAATGATAATTGCATTTAAAATGTCGCGATATCTGATTATATGGTCAACCCCCAAGGTCGGTGAATATTTTTGCTTTATTGATTTTGCTTTAAAAAATTAAATGAATTTATTGAAACACGAAATACTTAAACAAAAGACATTTCTAAATTCAAATTGCACTTTAAATGAAACGAAAAATCATAAAGTGATTTAAAAAATCATATATAACCATCTCCCCAAATCCAAACATTTACCATCTCCAACGGCCCTATTTGCCATCACGCAAGTATCAGTATGCAGCAACAGGTGAAAAATTACTAATAGCCTACAAATTAAGAACTAAAGACAATTATAAATGTAAAGATAATTATAATAATCATCATATAGGAAGAAATAAGCCTAATAAATTCCCTTGTGTTCCCAAAAAATGCTGCCAAATGTGTGTTCTTATCAAATGTGTTTGTATTGCATTTTGGTAATACAGTTTATGCTGCCTAAAGAAAAGAAAATAGAACTAAATTTTAGGTTCAAGGTGAACGTGTCTTGTATTACTTTGATTTAATCACTTTCGTCATTGTTTCTTTAATACAAAGATACCTGTATATATTACTGAACCTGCAGATTTGCGTTCACAATGTGTAAGAGTGAACCGCTCCGTGGAAATAAAGCGAAACTCACAGTACCTCATGAGATGATCGGCGATCATTTGCAGCATTCTCATAGATTACATTATTCTTCCAAAGAGCGATAACTCTTTACATGTGCTTGCTCCACGAGACAGGGTCCCGTTGCACGCCTCTGAACAAACAGTGAATCAGACATGAGCACTGATGGCTTTTCTTTTGTCTGTTCTTAAAAATATAATAAATTGTGTTTCTTCAAGCACGTCTTTTTGACTAACAGCATTTCTTGTCATGTGTCACTCCGAGACGTCTTAAAGGTCACCCACCTGTTGCGGGTAGATGAGCAAAATTACTCACGCATGAAATACATTTGGACTAGGAGCTCGCGAACTGGATTGAGCCTCGTCGCATTTTGCGGGTGGCGGGTGCTAGTTTCACACCCTGGATGCACATAAAAAATTACGAACTTTCATCAAATCGTTCGTAGAAAATGCTCTTTACAGCTAAGGTCAATAGTTATTGGGAAACGAGGTCCAGAACTCTATGCATGTGTGTGCCTTGGAGAAGTGCTTTCATTGCACTCATGAACAGCAGAGCTCACTGTGCACACATCAAATCAGATGCGCATCGGCGGCTTTTCTTTTGTCTGTTCTTCAAAATAGAATCATGTTTTGTCAAAAGTGCATCTTTGTGTCTAATTTCTTGTAATATATCACTCCGTGAAGTCTTAAAGGTCGCCGTCCACATGGCTGGTACATCAGCAAAATACTCCGCATGAAAAATCTGCATTTGGCGGGTGTTCATTTCAAACCTTGTTCACCAGGAGTGGGCTAAGGAAATCAAAACAGTGTCATTGACTTCAAGCTTTGCAATCGCACCCACACTTTCTGTTGGAAAATTATCACTTGAAAGTTTTAAACGATCATGTGTTGGTGAATGGTGAGACACCCGGCGAGCCACTTGATTTTTAACAAAGAGCCACTGCTATAGACATATTTCTCATGTCTGCGAGGCAAGTATACGCTGAGTTTCGGTTCATTTTCGTGACGTGCTCCAGACAGAAGTTCACGGAGACTGAGACGGCAGAAAGCACATCCTGTATGATTTCTTTATTTTACAAAACCACAATGTTTTGCTGTTATTGTGAGTGTACACAAAAGTAAACCCTTTGTAGTTTCGAATGATGTCTTACTCTTATCTATATGACCAAAAATGGAGTATTTCTTTCTGCTGTTATCAGGGAAAAAGTCAGGCGATCGCGCCGATGCCTCCGGTGACCACAGAGGATTGACTGTTATGTTATCAATATAAAAAAACAACTCAAACAGGAGCAGTTCAAATATTGAATTTTGGGGGCATTTCTGACCCTGCACGATGCTATTTTGAGCCAACGCCTGATTAGCTTGCTTGTTGTTAAGCTTAATGGAGGGCTATTGCCTAAGTTCTGCTGGCTCTATGGAGATTTTTTTTATAGTGGTTTAATTTCACAGCAGTGGCAAACAATGTCAAAGTTTAGGGCAAACATTATCCTTACCTGGCTTAACGTTCTGCATGCGTTAACTGTTAGGCTGTGACAAAGAATGTCAAAGAGGGGCAGGGGCTTGTGTGGTCTCGCAGAATTACAACTTAAATGCAGATGTCGGGCACACGTATAATTGAGAATTTATGCCAAGAGCCAAATTTAAACGAAAACTAAAATATAAACAAAAAAATAAGAAATTACTTGCAAAAAGGGCACTTATCTAGTGAAAGAGGGTGGATGCTTGAGCACAACTTTGGGTCTATCTGTGCACATGACTGTCTACCTGAGTTTCGTCGACAGTCGGAGGCGACATGAAATTTGACGGAGGTGGCCACCTCATAATTCTTTATGCAGGAAAAACCCTGTAAAATTTTTATAATCTACGCACTGCAATATCGAGGGAAGCTTGATTGATGCACGCACGCCAGAGATTGTGGCTCACAACGCTAGGGAACAGCTTGCTCCGTGCCACTGTCAATCCCACAATCCATTTCGCTAGCATGGCGCTCAGTTTCAGTAGGAGTGAATTCAAAACACTCGCTCACAATGCACCAGTGGAAACGTACGGTTGATGCGTATTATCATTCAATTTGCCCCAAAAGCCCTAAATTTCACTTTGGCAGCCGCTGAAAATGTTTCAATGGGGGAACCATGGCATGCTGTTTTCCTCATATTCGCGACCCAGTTCGAATAGACCTACGACCTACTTTTGGGTTGTGACCCACCAGTTGAGAAACACTGAATTAGTGTATAACCTCATTCCTCTCGCATTACCTGTATTGAACTCAAGACTCTTCTACACCATTTAAAGGGATAGATCACAAAAAAATGAAAATTCATAATTTCCTCTAGTGATAGACCGATACATCTGCCGATATTTGACCGCTTTGCAATTATTAGCTGTATTGTATAAAATAAGTCTTAGTTTTACTTCAGAAATTTTGCGTACATCTGGATTGCTCTAGTTAAATTGTATTATGTATATGGGCATTTAAATCAGCCATCATGCTTGCTAGATATTGGTATCAGCTGTTCAAAAACCCATGTCGGTCAACCACTAATTTCCCCACCCTCATGTTATTCCAAACTTGTATAATTAGAGATTTCTTCTGTGGAACACACAGAAGATGTTTGGCAGAATATTATCCCCAGTCACTGTTTACTTTCACTGCATATTTTTTTCTATACAGTAAAAGTGAATGGTCACTGAGGCTAACATTCTGCTTAACATCTGCTTTTGTGTTCCACAGAAAAATAAGTCATGCCTGTTTGTCTAGCCTTTTAAAAAAATGCCGATTTGTATACCACACAGAGTTGCTGCCTTGGTAGAACATTACAAATCAAGTTATGATGTCTGTTATGATGTAGGCAGCAAGGCAGGTCACTAGGTTTTGGGTCAGACCCCCTGTGTGGCATAGTTTAGGACTTTTTTGTTTGTTAGAGAATACTGAATTACACCTGTTCTTACTTCCAGATCTTCCGGTGCCATCACCTTTAGTGCTCCCTGCCCAGTCAATGCCCACTCAGACCCAGCAGGTCAAGCCTCTGCAGGTGCCGGTGCCAGTGCCAGCAGCTCCAATTCTTCCCCACCCCATGGGCATAGTGGGTCCTATCGGCCGCCCCTCTGCCCTGCCCACTGACCTGGATGAGGATGAGGGACTCAAGCACTTTGAGCAGGTGCAGGATGGCTATTAATTTTCTAAATTATTAAGGAGAGCCCGCACCTGAATGTTAAACAGGTGCCTAAACTAAGAGATAACATGCATATGGTAAATCTATAGTAGTACCGCTATTTGCCCTGTTGTGGAGTTGCCATGAGGATTACATTTTGAACAGTAGATGAGAATACATCCTTTTTTTTCCTCAACCAGGAAGCTGAGAAAATGGTGGCATACCTGCAGGATGGAGGTGTGGACGATGAGCGTCTGACTGCTAAGATCGGCCCCAAACCCACAGCTCTTCCCATTACCCACGAGGCTGCATTTAAATGGTTTTACAAGGATCCACAGGGAGAGATCCAAGGTGGGCGAATCGGAATCAAATCCTCTTAATTTTACCACAGTATTTCAGGAAACTTGGGTAGTTGAGGCATAACATGTACATAAGCTTCAAGCACATAAGAACATCAAAATGTTAGGTTAAAATGTATGCATGGAAAAGGAAAAGTGTATTTTAATTCCTGTAACTGGTCACCTTTTCTTTTAAGACATTCCACAATTTTAATTCACCTTTTGCTTTAATTTATTCATTTTAAATGGTACTGCATTGTGAGGAATATTTAAGTACAAATATCAATCCATCATAATTATTACTGCATCATTATGATAAAATAATCAGAAAAATGTGTGTAAAGTTTTAGAGGGAGTATAGCATGTCACCCTGCAGGTCATGTGAACCTCTCAAAAGTATTTCAGGTAAACTACACAATAAAAAACAAAATAATTATACAGTAAATACATGTAGTAAATTAATGTTTCTCAGTAATTATATAAATGCATATTAACAGGAGCACTGTAAAATCAAGTGTGGCCTTTTCATTTAATTAACAAAAGAGAACATATAACTAAAGCTCTATCAAACATCTTAGCAGCTACTTCACAAAGTGCATATAGCTTTTGCACTTTACCTCTGGTGTACTTATAAAATATTTCCATGCTGCTCTTAATAGCCACATTTAGTGACAATGTTCTGTCTCTCTTTGTTCAGGGCCATTTAATAACCAGGAGATGTCTGAGTGGTTTCAGGCAGGTTATTTCACCATGACCCTGCAGGTGAAGCGAGGCTGTGATGAGTTGTTCCAGCCCCTGGGAGAAATTATGAAGCTGTGGGGGAGAGTTCCCTTCACCCCCGGCCCTACATTACCTCCCATGCTGGTAAAAAAAAGATTAATTTATTACTGTGAAATGCCAGACCAGCACCACTTGCCTTGTTGTTCAGCATCCTAAATGTTTTGGTTTGTGTGTGTTTGTATGTAGGGAGATGCAGAAAAAGAGAGGCAGAAGAGGCAGCAGGAGATTAATGCTCTAAATATGTATCAGCTACAGCAGATTCAATATCAGTACTTACTCAGGTATGACAAGAACTGAATGGCTTCATGTTCTTAAAGCTGAAGAGTGTAATTTCTGCACCACTTGCATCACCAAATGGCAAAATTAAACATGGTTTTCAAACAGCTTTCCAGATTTCTCCCTCCACCTGGTTGAACAAACTGATAGTTCCACACCAACTCATGCCGTTCGTTGAGCCAATGTTGCTGTGTCTGGTTGAATGGGACGTTGAAACAAATGGAAGAATGTTTTGATAGCACCACAGTGTTACTCTTTTAGGTGAAATCTACCTTCAAGTGGCTTACTTATAGTTGACTGCATATTAAAGCTGAAGTATGCAATTTCTTTGACACTAATGTCACCGAATGGAATTGCAAAAATTTACAATGTTTTCAAAACAGCTTTCTGGATGCGCCCCTCATCTGCCATTGATTGAACAAACAAAATTAATTGAGTAATGTTTTTGGGACGGGTCTTAGCGGGTTGCTCTGAAGTTTTATAGAGCCACAGAGACAAAGTGTTTACAGTTTTTGAGAAAATTAACCTATTGTGTGAATGGCTTACTATTAGTTGTCTCTGCCACAACAGGATTGGAGAAAGTATTTTAACACTGATAAAGTTACATCAGCTTTAAGTTGGGATACGAGAAAGAATTTTGATAAAATAAATCAGATCAGCTTTAAAGAACCCTGCTTATCCCTACATTTTTAGGAAAGACACTAAGGGATAATTCACCCAAAAATGAAAATTCTCTCATCATTTACTTGTCCTCATGCCATCCCAAATGTGTATGATTTTCTTTCTTCAGCAGAACAGAAACTAAGATGTTTAGAAGAATATCTCAGTTCTGTTGATCCTTTCAAAGCAAGTGAATGGTGACCAGAAATCTGAAGGTCCAAAAGCTAATAAAATCTGCATAAAAGTAATCCATAAGACTCCAGTTGTTAAATCCATAACTTCAGCAACGACATGATAGGAGTGGATGAAAAACAGATCAATATTTAAGTATTTTTTACTAAATCGTAATTTGTGTTCAGCAGAAGCAAAAAAGTTATATACATCTGGTATGGCATGAGAGTGAGTAAATGATGAGAGAATTAAAAATTTTAGGTGAACTATCCCTTTAACCTTAACATAAATAAAATCTTCATGGGACTTTCAACAAAAGTAATTTGCAGTTTTTGTATGGCAGAAATAAATTCTCATCTAAGCTCAACATGGCCAAAACGCATCATCGATGGAATTAACTTTATAATAATTTTATGTGTGTATGTGTGTGCATATACATATATATTAGGGCTGGACGATAGGACGATGTAATCGCATATCGACAATGTCTTACAAAGATCCCAATGCTGATTGCGAACAGACGATGATCGACAATATTGGGAAATGGCAAAACCATGGATCTGGGAAGTCGGCAAATATATTAAACAGTGGCCAGGGTGTGAAACTAGCACCTGCCACCCACCAAATGCAACGAGATTGAATCCAGTTCGCAAGCTCCTCGTCCAAATGCAGATATTTCATGCGCTGGTAATTTTGCTCATCTACTCGCAACAGGTGGGTGACATCTCGGAGTGACACATGACAAGAAATGCTGTTAGTCACAAAGACATGCACTTGAAGAAACACTTTATTATATTTTTAAGAACAAACACAAGAAAAGCCGTCAGTGCTTGTGTCTGATTCGCTGTTTGTTCAGAGGCGTGCAGCACGAGGCTGTCTTGTGGAACAAGCGCATGTTTTTTTCTCTCTGTTTCATTCATCTGAAAACTGTTTGCAAGTATAATATCGTCTATGAGAATGCTGAAAATTATCTCCGATCTTGGGAGGTGCTGTGAGTTTCATTCGCTTTATTTCCTCATGGTTGTCATGCATTGCGGATTCCGTGACGCAAATAGAGCTGTTGGAGATGGTAAATGTTTGGATTTGGAGAGGTGGTTAAATACGATTTTTTGATTACTTCTTATTTTATTGCTTTTTTCATTTAGTTTAAAGTGCAATTTAATTTTAGAAATGTCTTTTGTTTGTTTTTCATGTTTCAATAAATGAATTCAATTTTTAAAGCAAAATCAATAAAGCAAAAAAATGCGCTATTTGTTCAGAGGCAGGTTCAGTAATATATATCTTTTTATTAAAGAAACAAAGACGAAAGTCATTAAGTCAAAGTAATGCAAGACACGTTCACCTTGAACCAAATTTTTAGTTTTATTTTCTTTTAGGCAGCATTAACTGTATTACCAAAATGCAATACAAACACAAATTCGATAAGAACACACATTTGGCAGCATTATTTTGGGAACATAAGGGAATTTATTAGGCTTATTTATTATGATTGTCTTTTCATTTATAATTGTCTTTAGTTCTTAATTAGTAGGCTATTAGTAGGTTATTTGATTAGGCTATTAGTAATTTTCCATCTGTGTTGATGGATGCTTGCGTGATGGCAAATGGAGCCATTGGAGACAGTAAATGTTTGGATTTGGGGAGGTGGTTATATAAGATTTTATTATCATTTTGTTTTATTGCTTTTTTGTTTAGTTTAAAGTGCAGTTTGAGTGAGGGGCCTGGGTAGCTCAGCAAGTAAAGACGCTGACTACCACATCTGGAGTTGCAAGTTCGAATCCAGGCCATGCTGAGTGACTCCAGTCAGGCTTCCTAAGCAACTAGTTGGCCCGGTTGGTAGGGTGGGTAGAGTCACGTTGAGTTAACCTCCTCGTGGTCACCATAATGTGGTTCTTGCTCTCGGTGGGGCATGTGGGGATTTGTGCGTGGATGCCGTGGAGAATAGCGTTAAGCCTCCTCACACGCTAGGTCTCCACGGTAACGCGCTCAACAAGCCATGTGATAAGATGCGCGGATTGACTGTCTCGGACGTGGTGGCAACTGCGATTCGTCCTCCGCCACCCGGATTGAGTCACTACGCCACCACGAGGATTTAGAGCACATTGGGAATTGGGCATTCCAAATTGGGGAGAAAAGGGGAGAAAATAAAAAAAAGTGCAAGTTGAATTTAGAAAAGTTACGTTTTTCGTGTTTCAATGAATTACATATTTAAAGCAAAATCAATAATGCAAAATAAAATTCTTAAGAGGTGCTTAATGCTTAAATTGAGTACACAATATTTTGAAAGGAGAAAAATCTATTTTATTAATAATTTGAACAAATTCAATATGTAAGATTATTCGTAAGAAATTTAATCTATAGACATCACTAGTAAACGTTTTCTTTATTGTCTATCTGTTCGAATAGTAACTAAATCTTACACTGTAATCTCTAATGGTTTACAAATATGAGTGTCTGAAACTACATATATATTTATTGGCCACTGCTGAAAATCTCTGAAAGATCTATATATCGATCACTAGTAATCTCCCTTTCTATCATTCTCCAGGCAACAGTATGCTCAGGCTCTAGCACAGCAGAAGGTTTTAAGCTCCGCCCCTCCTCCTACCCAACAGCAGCAGCTCAATATCCTCCTCCATCAGGCACTCAAGATCAGGTGAGGCCGCACTGTTAAGTAACATCTGGTTTCAATCTCCCTGTCAGAATTGCAGTATCATTCATATGTGTGAGGCCATCAGCAGGGTATGAATATGCAATACTGCAATGTGTGGGTAGTATTGATTTGGTATTGTGGTATTTGTAACTTTCTCACATTTTGACTTGTGTGCCCATTGTAGAACACCTGAGCCGCAACAGAGCCTTTTGCCACCTGTCACACGTTCCATGTCGGTTCCAGATTCAGGTTCTGTTTGGGAAATGCAGAACCCATCCACTCAAGCATCCTGTTCTCCAAACGTGCCGCCAGCTGCTCCCAGCAGTAAGTCGCCACTCTCCAGAGAACAATCAGAAGAAAATCAGACTCAAATGTTTATGAATTTTTGTTTAGACACACCATGAAATCAAAATTGACCCTATTTAATTAACACACATACCTGGTCGTATTGTCAGGTAAAAAACAAGACAATGTTTTTCACCTACTTGAAAAGATACTGATGTGGTCAGTTTATGCTTTCACCCATTTCATTGTCTAAACCTCAGATGATTTTGACTTCCTTGTCTGTTGCAGATGCTGACGTCATACTGTAAAAAAGGTTCATAATGTCTAGAATTCCTCAACTGACTAGATCGGGGTTCTCAACGGGGCGTTGAAACGTGGGCAATGAGAGCAAATTATTAGAGAGGGGGGCATTAGATTACAAATGGGGGGCATTTTTCTGTCATATTAATCAAATCGATTGTCAAGTTCCTCTTTGCACAAAAACGTTTATATAGATTTGGACTATACCAGTTCTTCATTATACTGGTTGTTGCGCATTTGTACTGCGGTTCATCTGATTCTGTAGTCTAGCGACGCATCTGGAGTGTCTGGTTTAGCAGCGTCAAATAAACAGGCGGAGTCACAACCTCCGCTAATGCACCTGTATGGCTCTGTAGTTGGATACTGCACAATGGACAGAGCAGAGCAGGGGCCTTTTACTCGCAGACCGGTCTCAAACTCTTAAACCAGCACAGCTTACAGCTTATCATTACAGCGCTGCGAGAACCAGTGAGAAGCACTACGCGAGATTCGGAAACCATTTGAGTTCGGCACAGAATTCTACATAACCACCCTTGAATTTACTATTGTAACACTAACTGTACTTTTGGCAGAAATAGATTCATAATAAATATTATCATATCACTACTTCAGCTCTAATAAATTTGTAATAGTCTACATTAGGGGAGTGAGAGAACAATTCATTTTTGTTAAAATGTATAAATGTTTAAATTTTGTATTTATTGTTTATAAATGTGTTTAGGGTAGGCTTAATGTTTATAATTACAAAACTGCCATAGGTTGTTTTATAGAAATCATGTTACACCTAACTATGGTAGTGAAGAAGATCCATGCTTCCATGTGCTTACAATGGTCTACAAACACCACCATTAAAACTATGAATAAATAAATACATTTAAATTATCATAAGGGCAAATGCAAAATACACTTTTTTTTAAGATGAAATGGAAATGCATCATTCCTAAATGCGTCAATATTTTAGCTTAAAATATTGGCTAAAATATATTTTTTGAGTGTAAGAAAATATAACTGGTTTTGTTTGCCTTCAGAAATTCCAAGAGATTACTTATTTGAATCAATAAGAACCTGATGAAAGGAGTTCCAACTCAGTCTTGTCAGAATAATTTAGCCACATAAATTAAGTGTTAACTTTTTGTAGATGTTATAGATAACCTTACTGTTGTGAATAGTGGCTCAAAATGGGAAAAACTACCGCGGTCTTCCTGCGGGCATATGTAATGTCTGGTTTACTTGTTTCTTACTCTCACTTACAGTAACACACAACTCATTTTATTTAGGAAATGACTCACGCGTGTCTGGTGGTGAAGCCCTATTGCAGTTGATTTGACTCAGCTGAATAGATGCCAGAACTGAAACATCTGTCACGTGTCAGAGGGTTTTTTTTTCTTTTAAGTGGAAAAGTGGCTAGTAGTTTTTACTGTTGTATTTTGTAATTACATTGACTTAACAGTTGCAGTATTTGACCAAATTAACTTCTAAACAAACAGCACACATCACATTGCCAACAAAAATAAGGATAGCTAGCTAAACCCTCATAGTCCTCACAACAACAAAAATAAAGTGACCTATAGATTGTGCATAATAATTGTTAATAAAGGTTTTCTTTAGTATCAAGATTTTGCACACAGATAAATTTGATTCATGATTGTTTTTAATATGCTGACCTCAAAGGTATGTCCACCAAATGTTTCAATGGAGAAATAAAAGAAGGGTCTTCTTTTTGAATTCCTGTTTCTCTCAGCATGGGACGGGAGCAGTGTATGGGATTTGCCATTAGACTCCATGACTCAAGCGTCTTCCATTGAACAGATACAGCTGGAAAAAGCCAAAGCTCTGAAGGTGAGAAAAAGTTGAATGCTTTCTTGTGTACTTAAGGTGAGTTGATTGTGAGGGCTCTCTCGCATGACATCTTAAATTATGACCTGGATCTTTTTGCATTAACCCTTTAAGCTCGGTATGGGCCTGCCGGCTGGCCAGAGAGAAAAGAATAATTGTCAAAATATGAATAACTGCAGTCCTGACCAACACAAAGCAGGTATCGTTTGAAAGCTGAGAAGCTCTACTATCCAATGCATGTAGGCATTATGACAAACTGAACAAGTGCTTTGAAATTTGCAGACTAATCAGAAGTATTCCGTTATGATTAAAAAAACAAATTGCACTGTACATATTGCAATCAGCACAAACTCATCAAATAGCCATGTGTCTTGTTGTTGGAAAGCTCTAAAAGAGTAGAATACAAGTACAGTTGAAGTCAGAAGTTTACATACATAGGTTGAAGTCATTAAAACTGTTTTTTTTTAACCACTCCACAGATTTCATATTAGCAAACTATAGTTTTGGCAAGTCGTTTCAGACATCTACTTTGTGCATGACAGTAATTTTTCCAACAATTGTTTACAGACAGACTGTTTCACTTTTAATTGACTATATCACAATTCCAGTGGTTCAGAAGTTTACATACACTGTTAACTGAGGCTTTAAGCAGCTTGGAAAATTCCAGAAAATGATGTCAAGCCTTTAGGCAATTAGCTTCTGATTGGCTAATTTGAGTCAATTGGAGGAGTACCTGTGGATGTTTTTAAGGCCTACCTTCAAACTCAGTGCCTCTTTGCTTGACATCATGGGAAAATCAAAAGAAATCAGCCAAGACCTCAGAAAAACAGTTGTGGACCTCCACAAGTCTGGTTCATCCTTGGGAGCAATTTCCAAATGCCTGAAGGTACCACGTTCATCTGTACAAACAATAGTGTGCAAGTATTAACACCATGGGATCATGCAACCATCATACTGCTCAGGACAGAGACGCGTTCTGTCTCCTAGAAAAGAATGTAGTTTTGTGCAAAAAGTGCAAATCAATCCCAGAACCAGAGCAAAGGACCTTGTGAGGATGCTGGAGGAAACAGGTAGACAAGTATCTGTATCCACAATAAGACGAGTCCTATATCAACATAACCTGAAAGGCTGCTCAGCAAGGAAGAAGCCACTGCTCCAAAACCGCCATAGACGGGAATGTTTTCTACGATGAAATGTCAGGAATTGTGAAAAACTGAGTTTAAATATATTTAGGTTGTATGTAAACTTCTGACTTCAGCTGTATATGTCTTTGGCATTTATGTTTCATGTGAACAGGTGTTAATTATATGCCACGTATTTTCTGTTAACTTGAAAAATAAACATAACATAAATTATCACATGCTATTACTTAGAGGAAACAATTATCTTTCAAACGAGCCAGCACAAGGTAATCAGATGCATAGATCGTTAGATAATCCACACGAAGCACAGTGTTACATATGGCCACCAGGAGATGGCACCAAGTAAATGACACAGACTCTGTGCAGACTCATTAAGTCAAAAAGCACTCATTCTGTGAAATCTCATTACTAATATCATGTCTGCATGCTATGCAAACCTTTAGTCATTGAGCATGTTTACATGCACACCAATACGCTGATTACTCCCAAAAATCAGCTTGTATAAAAAATCAGACAAAGCAAGAAAACCATGATTACATGACATTTGAAATAATCGTGTTATTCTCTGCTTTTGACGTCAAACCATGAAGAGACATGCTCTCAACATGTGCGCACATTGGATAAGCCGGTGAGAACACAGGAAAAGGTGTTTACATTCCACTCAGAATCGGCGTAATGGGCAAAAATCTACCCATGTCGCCCGGTTTATTCTTATGCCGTTTATGACCTTACACTGTTTATTGCGTTTACATGACCGCGCGTGTTGTCGGCTTATTAAGCATAATCGTAGATCTTAAATGTATTAGAAATAGATGAAAGTTGCTTGATGATTAGCTTTTCTCTTCTGCTCTAAAGCTTGAGATGGAGAGACGGGAGGCAGAGCTTCGGGCTAAAAGGGAAGAGGAAGAGAGGATGCGACTGGAAGAGGTGCTGCGTGCCAGACAGGAAGAGGAACGAAAACGCTTGGAGGAGGAAGAGCTGGCACGACGCAAACAGGTGACAGTGCTTGGTGAAATTATGAAATTATGGCCCTTGATACAGAAATTAAAGCTGAGGCTCAAAGCAAGGCTTTGTTGGATTTGAAAAGAAAGAGGGTGTGTTGAATCTAATAGCACACCAGACCACAATTGCAGATTGTGCTCTTACTGTTGGTTGTGGTACTGTGTAAACCAAAGTACAGTTATTTATGCACTCACATTCTGGTATGGAAATATTAAAGAGAAAAAAAAATTACACATTATTGACATATACAAACTAGTTAAATTACTTGTTGGTTGCAGTTTATGTAACTTGTTTGTCTGATTGTAGGGATATGCTCAGTGCCAGTAATGTGTATGTATGTGTGTGTGTGTGTTCTGTAGGAGGAGGCTCTTCAGAGGCAGCGGGAGCAGGAAGAGGCACAACGGCGACAGAAGGAAGAGGAGGAAAGGCTAGCTCAGGAGGAGGCGCTCCGCCGGCTGGAGGAAAGGAGAAGAGAAGAGAAGGAGAGGAGACAAAGGGAAGAATTCCTCCGCAAACAGGTGTGACAATTTGCCTGAATGTGAAATTGAGTTCCAGCACTAAAATCTAATTGGATGGAGCCACATTTATAGCCATTGTTAACACCTATGACATCTTTAATCATTACATTGCTTGGCATCTGTAACCAGCAATGTACTATATTATTGTAGTCTTTATTAATTAATTTAATTAAATATTGGTGTGTTTTTTCCTTATTCCTCTTGCCACCGTTTTATAAAAGCTTTGCATTGTGCCTAACAACACCCTTAAATGGTGGTAAAATCACTGTAACACATGGCCTCTCATGGCTTACTGTTGTCTTATGTCTACTTCAAATGAGTTTTAGATATCCCAAGTTTTGGGTAGCTCAGCGAAATTGACTAAGATTTCCTCTTCCAGCAGGAAGAGGAGCGAAGGAAACAGGAAGAACTGGAAGCTCTGAGGCGACGCGAGGAAGATAAGCGGCTGGAAGAGGAAGCAGCAGCAGCATTGGCAAGGCAACAGCAGGAGGAGCAGAAGAAGAGAGAGCAGGAGGCACAGAGGCAACAGGAGTTGCAGAGGCAGCGGCAGCAGCAGCAGGAGGCGCTCCGCAGACTGCAACAGCAGCAACAACAGCAGCAGCTTGCACAGATGAAGGTACAAAATAATCTCGCTTGTGAGCATGAGATTTTGTCAAACCAGCCCATCTGGCACCAACAATCATGCCGCGCTCCAAATCACTGAGATCACATTTTTCCCCATTCTGATGGTTGATGTGAACATTAACTGAAGCTCCTGATCCGTATCTGCATGATTTTATGTATTGCACTGCTGCCACACGATTGGCTGATTAGATAATCGTATGGTTGATTGTTGGTGCCAGACGGGCTGGTTTGAGTATTTCTGTAACTGCTGATCTCCTGGGATTTTCACGCACAACAGCCTCTAGAATTTACTCCGAATGGTGCCAAAATCAAAAAACATCCAGTGAGCGGCAGTTCTGCGGATGGAAATGCCTTGTTGATGAGAGAGGTCAACAGAGAATGGCCAGAATGGTTTGAACTGACAAAGTCTACAGTAACTCAGATAACCGCTCTGTACCATTGTGGTGAGAAGAATATCATCTCAGAACGCTATTCTAAGATGCGGGTTGGCGCTGTTTTGGTGGCACGAAGGGGGACCTACACAATATTAGGCAGGTGGTTTTAATGTTGTGGCTGATTGGTGTATACACTACTATTAAGAAGTTTTAGAACACTAACATTTTTGTTCTTGAAAGAAATTGATGCATCTGTTCACCAAGAATGCAATAAAAGGGTTATGTCATGCATTTTTTTCCCCATGAGGTTCACTTGTAATGGTAGTACCGTATTTTCCGGAATATATGTCGCGTTTCTTTTCATCATCTGAAAGGTCCTGTGACTTCAGTCAAAGAGATGGTAGTAGTTATTTAAAGTGGCCAATTCAGAGTATTTTGCCTTTAAAAAGTACTTTATGCAACCATCTTAAATATTCTGTCCCATCAACATTATTGTTCTAACAAACTCTAGACTGTTGTCAAATGCAACTCCTCACATGCCCACGAAATGACATTTCATTACATAGTAAAAACATTCAATTAGTGAACCGGATAGTTAGTGCAGAGCCAAGTTTGCTGATATCAGAAATATTCACAGATAGTCTCTAACATTAAAGAATGTATAGAATACAACAGGCATACTGTTTTGCTCACAGACTAAAAGCTGTTTATTTGAATACAGCATAGTTACAACGCATAGAGATGCGGATTAGCTGAGGTAATCTTCATAACAGAGCACATCTGCTGTTGAGCTGCTGAAGGGAAGTCAGGACTCAAGGGTCTGTTCCCGGGTCCTAGTGTCTGTCGTATTTGACCTCTGTCTGTGCGACTTATACAAAGATGCGACTTATCTGTTTTGTTTTTTTTCTCTGAACAACATGATTTTGACCAGGTGCGACTTATATTCGGGTGTGACTTTATTTCAGGAAAATACAGTAATGTTTTTTTGTACCAAAAACAGTCAGAATTTAGTTTAAAATTATATTTAAAACCCTGTCTCTGGCCCTATGACTGAAACGCTCTGTTTTTTTGGCTTTCTTCCCCTTTAAAACCTCAATGTAATTGCTCACTGTTATGATAGGCCAGCATTGTACAATCCCTCGAATACAGTCATAAATGTTTGAAATTCATTCAGAGGAGAGTGAACCTGCTCCACAACAACAAAAACTAAATTTCGGGGTTTGCACATAATGCACATCTGATTCAATATAACAATATCAACAAAGTCAGTGAAGCTTATTACATCTGAATTTATCAAAATATTTACTTAAGCCCAGCTGCATCATAAACCATAAATATTATACAGATCAGATGAGACGTTCATGAATGAACGTTAATTACGGTTTTGTGGTCGGGTCCAATAGTGTTTTTAACTGCCCTTAATCTTTAACCCTAAAACAGGCAATAGTGGAAAATGATTGGCAAAAAATCATTTCATGTCACTTTTGATATCATTAGGACTTGAGTAAAACATATTCAAAATAATTTTTTATATATATTTGATATATTTTGAATTTCATGAGTTGTATCTCCCAGGATACGTTTTTCCTATTACAAAAAAGTCATCAATATTTCTGTTTTATTTGATGCTAAAAATTTAGTTTCTGACTTCCCCTCTTATTTTAAAACATATCAACCGTGTGTGTGTGTGTGATAGAGAGAGAGAGAGAGAGAGTGTGTGTGTGTGTGTGTGCGCAACCAGTGCCAGGCAGATTACTTGTGAATTGTAATCAGATACTGATTACAAATTCCATGACAAAAATGCAGTCAGTAATGTAACCGTGTAGATTACATTGTTGGGGGTAATCTGATCCGATTACTTTTAGATTACTTCCAGCCTAATTCTAATTTATTTGATGTCACATGCATTTTAACATAAAAGTACAATAAGAAAGAAAATGTAAAAGAGCCTCACAAAAAGAGCTCCTTATGACATTTAAAAAAAAAAATGCATTAAACATTGCATGAATAAACATGCAATCAACATTAAATCTAACAGCAATGACAGTGCATGGCCAAAGTTTATAATTCAAAACACTGAGACATCAAATTCATTTTAAGTGCATAAAACAATAGAAACATTATGAACATTAATTGGTCATAAAATCAACATTAAATGTTATAAAATGAACAAAAATGAAAGACCATAAAATCAACAGCAATGACGTTGCTAGGTATATCAGTGGTATGCTGATTTAGAATGAAAAATGCAAAAGACTGAAAAAAAGAGAATGATTAGGGTGATCAATAAATTATTTACAGTTTAATGTAACTGTAGTCCAATTACGAATATTTTACAATGTAATTTAATCCAATTACAAGTACTTGATTTTTGTAATTTGATTACATAATACAGATTACATGTAATCCGTTACTACCCAGCACTGTGTGTAACAAAACTGAGAAAAGTTTAGCTTTAAGTTGCATGTATGATGTGTAAGTGTAATAAATGTGTATGTGTAATTTTGTGGATTAACCCTTTTTCTTCCCTCAATCTGGCAATGTATCAAGGGATACGGATGCTTCAGAATGTGCTAAATAAAAGCATGAACAACATATTACTTAATTTTCTTCTTCCGCATCTTAAGACAATGTTCTCAATTAATATTAGCAGTTTGATTGTTTTTTTTTTTTTACTGAAGAAAAGTAAGATTAATATATAATTAATTATCACAAAGTCAGCATGTCCTGCACCATGGGCAGCCATGTTGGTTTTAGGTCAGGCTGACTTAACGATCACAGAAAAATTTAACCAAGTCATGTGACCAACATACTCGAAACAGACCCATCTATGATAAATGATAAGATTGGGTGAGAAAGTCTTTCTCATACTCGTAAGAAACTAGAGTATGTATCTTGTGGTGCACGTTGCCTGTTTTAAGGTTTAAAAACAGTTCCTTTGTTCACAAGCAATCCACATTGTAATGAGCCACATACTCGTATAATCCACGGTGAAATCAAGATAAAGGAACGGTTAAACTTCAGCCGCTTCATCGTTTCTAAAGTTGGAATGCTTTAACATGGGCCAAAAAATCGACTGAATTTCAGGGGGAAAAAATATTTTTTTAAATGCAATTAAAAAAAAATATTTAAAAAAAAAAGACACTGTAAAAAACCTTAAAGGAATAGTTCACCCAAAAATGAAAATTTGCTGATAATTTACTCACCGTCAGGCCATCCAAGATATATCTGAGTTTCTTTCTTCATCAAAACAGAATTTAAGACTTTTAAGATTTCATTTCAGGCCTCCTCCTTTAAACAATGCAAGTGAATGTACTCCATTTTTTGACGGTCCAAAATGCATATTTAGGGTGCATCAAAATAATCCTACTCGACTCCAGTCGACAAATAAAGTTCTTCTGAACACAAACGATTGATTATTTTTAGAAACAAAACAATACTTATATACTTTTTAACTACAAATGTTTGCTTTCGTACATCTCTGTGACGCGTGCTCATGAGAGGGATGACGTAAGCTCATTGTCATTATCATGGCTCCCTTGGGCTCTGCACCTCCCTCAGCGCTCTGCTCTTCAACACCCGATTTCTAATTCACCACACCTGCACTCAATTCACTCTCTCATCACTGCCTGCATAAATAACTCACCTTCACGCCACTTAACTGTCAAGTCTCACACAAAGGACTCGCAGTGTTTATTTACCTGTCTGTATTTGTTCTTGATCTTCATCGATATCTGTTTAGTGCTTACCCTGCTGTTGCCTGTTACCTCTTCTTCAGTTTGTGAGGCTTCTCTTCTGTGTGGTATCACCTGTACCATTGATCTCACCGTGTAAATCCTGTGAATCTCAGTAAACGCTCTCGCACTTGGTTTCACTAACTACAACAATTTGTGTCTTGAATTCCTGACAGTCATATAGCCTATATATTTCTGCTAAAGAAAAAGCACAAGTAAATAATGCAACGGCATTGCTCCGAAATAAAGGATGGTTATTTACTGCAGTAATGTTTTTTTATTTTTATTATTATTTGGAAAAAAAATTTTTTTTTTTTTTTTTTTTGAAATTGTTTTGGACTGTTTTGGTTTGTGAACGGCGCTTGGTTTGTGGTCTGTGCAAGTTTCTCTTGTAAATGATGACGTGCTTCCTGCCTCCTCCATGTGACGCGTGACCTTACCAACGTGACCTCATCCCTCTCATGAGTTACATTTGTAGTTAAAAAGTATTGTTTTGTTTCTAAAAAAGAAGCAATCGTTTGGGTTCAGAAGAACTTTATTTGTCGACTGGAGTCGTGTGGATTATTTTGATGCACCCTAAATATGCATTTTGGACCGTCAAAAAATGGAGGACATCCACTTGCATTGTTTAAAGGAGGCGGCCTGAAATGAAATCTTAAAAATCTTAAATTCTGTTTTGATGAAGAAAGAAACTCAGATACATCTTGGATGGCCTGAGGGTGAGTATCAGCAAATTTTCATTTTTGGGTGAACTATTCCTTTAATGAAGTGTGGAAATCGCATTACACTTGAAATTGTTAACCCATGGTCGTTCTTTAACCTTGGCTAGACAAAATCCAAGGTTATCTTGTTTCATTTATTACAATGTTTTACACTGTTTATCACTGTACATTTGTAAACTCTGGGCTAAAGTTCTTATTTGCTTATTTATAAGGTCGATAACAAGGGTTGGATGAATGTAACCTACATTAATAACTGCTTATTATTTTGTGGAAATGTCTTCAAGCAAATCTGCTCTGTTTTTCGACTTCTGTAACATACTACGAAAATGTATGCAAAAGGAATACTGTCTCCATCATGTCAGTAATTGCATTGGCCATCTTTGTTCGACATTTTACTGCTCTCCCTCAGACGGAGAACAGAAACAGCGCATAAAAGTTTCTGCGACTGTACAAAGCGCTGGAATATTAAATGAGGTGAGCAGTGAGGTATCATATGATTGGTTGTCTGTTGCTAAACAACTTTCTGTAACATGCTAATTGCATCATTTTTGCATCATGCTTATGCGTCAAGCATGAGGAAGTGTGAACGAGCTTCTCTCATGCCCGCGATTAGTCGTTATTTTACATCTCTGTTCATGAGTCTACTATACGGAAAACATTAAAGGGGCATGGTGTCCATGGCAGGACACCATGCCTGTATGTAATGCTTTCTGTATAGGAGACTCATGAACAAAGACAAATCTTTAGCTGTCACTCTAGGGTTTTTCTATACCTCATTGAGCCATCTTGGATGGACGGCCACTTCTAGGGAGAGTAGCCACAGTACTAAATCGTCTCCATTGATAGACAATTTCTCTATCTGTGGTCAGGTGAATATATTAGCTCTTCGAGATAACTTTGTAACCCTTTCCAGCTTTATGCAAAGCAATAATTCTTGATTGTAGGTCTTCTGAGGTCTCTTTTTTTGCGAGACATGCTTATTTTCATTATTTAAGTTGATCAGAGATTCAAAAGGTAAGATTTTGTAGAATGATACTTATTTATGACCCATTTGAAATTGCATTCATTTTTGTGTGTTGTCTTCAGCTCCCTTCATCCTCTAAGTGGGGTCAACAGGCAGCCACAGTGAACACTCTCTCCCAGTCTCAAAACGCCCTGTCACTTGCAGAGATCCAAAAACTAGAAGAGGAGAGAGAACGGCAAGCACAAGAGGAGGTGAGAGGAGCGCCAATGATTCTCCTTTCCCAACATGCCAATAAGTCCATCTCTAGTAAATCGACTGTTCCAGGCTGTAGCGGCTGTCCTCTTCACAGCACCTGTCATTATTATTACTCTTTAAACACTCGTATTACCATAGCTTGATTCAAATAGATGTAAAATGACAGTGTCTAAAACTGTTCATCACACTTGCAGCAAAAGCGACAGCAGCAGGAGCTCCAGAGGGTCCAGCAGCAGCAGCAACCTCAGGCCAAGCTCTCAGGCTGGGGCAATGTGGCCAAACAGCCAGCTGCTACTAAGTCCCTGCTTGAGATCCAGAGAGAGGAGGCACAGCAGATGAAACAACGGAAAGAGCAGCAGCAGCAACCGCAGCAGCAACAGCAGCAACAACAACAACAACAACAACAAACAACTGTTACCCATCAAAACCGCACACAGAACCGAACGGTGAGTTACATGTCCTTACCCCATTTTGTTATTGTCTGTGGTTCAAAACGATACCATGCATTTGTTTACAATAGATTGCATGACCTCGGTTTAATTTCCCTTCTCCATTTCTTTATCTAGACCATCAATGCATCAGTCTGGGGATCTGTCAATAATGCCGGGCCGCAGTGGACGATGGATAGTAGTGTGTGGGGTGATGCTCAGAACTCTAATTTTGGCTTCTGGGATGAGGCAGTAAAGGAGGCCTCCCCACCTCCTGCTACACGCAAGAGCCACAATCTGAAAAACAAGGGCAACGCTAACCTCAGGTTAACCACTACCACATATAGTTTGCATCACTCAAAACTGTGCAAAACATCTTCAGATGTTGGTATAGCCGCTTGGAGCACTAGATTTGGAAAGCAACAGCTTTTAGTGTCATTTCCATATTGTATTTGTAATATAATCTTACTCTTTCTGCCCATTTGGTGCAGTAATAGCAGCAGTGGTAAAGCCAGTAAAAAGGTAGAAGAGGAAGAGAAGCTACTGAAACTGTTCCAGGGAGCCAATAAGAATCAGGATGGCTTTATGCAGTGGTGTGAACAGACTCTACACACTCTCAACACCGCTAATAACCTCGACGGTGAGTCACTGTCATGCTTCATGGCATACTCGTTTAACAAAATGTACAGAAGATGTGCAGATAATACTTCCCACAAACCACATCCCTCCCCAGTGTTTCCTTGCATTTTCTTCAGATAATTTTTTTCTAGCACATTTTTTTTGCAAGCATGAAGTGAAAGGATATATATAGTATGAGGCTTCTGATTTTAAAGGGATCATATCACGAGAATTCAGTTATTTCTTTTTTACTCGACACTCGTTTGAATTTCTTTGAAAACATACTGTAAATTTCAGTACTGAAAACTTCATTCCCATTCCAAAAAGAACATTTATTGAAACTGACATTCTGAAATTTCTTAGATTTCTGACATCAAGGTAAAATGGAAAAAGTATGATTTGACCCTTTTAAAATTTTAACTGTTTAGCTGTAACTTCTGAATTTAAAACCAGTGTGGCTTTCTGAAAGTGATCAGTTTTTCCATCTTGCCACAGTCCCCACCTTTGCATCATTCCTGAAGGAAGTGGACTCGCCATATGAGGTGCATGACTATGTGCGAGCCTACCTGGGTGACACGCCACAGGCCAAAGACTTTGCCAAGCAGTTCCTGGAGCGCCGTGCCAAACAGAACGCTAACCAGCAAAAACCTCAGCAAGTCCAGCAGCAAAAACAGCAGGTGAGTTTGTGTGTCTGGTTTGGTTTATGCTTGCATGTGCTTGTGAGTCAGTCTTGCTGAGCTCCTTGTGTTTGTCTCTCAGGACCCCGTGTGGGGAATGAGCCAAGTGTCACAGTCAGTCCTTCACCAACAACAGCAACAGCGGTTTGAGACAGTCACCTCCGGCAAGAAGAAGAAGAAACAAAAGATGGTACGAGCCGACCCAAGCCTTCTAGGTGAGAGATGGAGGAAGTTCATAACCAGACCACTCTGTCATTTTAAAACTTATGAAGTGAACTACTTAGAAATGACTCAGAGAAACACAGAATTGGCTCAAAGTGGAGTGCTCCAATTTCCTAAGAGCTTCAAAGGAATTGCAGAAAGTGTTGTCAAAAGTAGCGGTATTTTGGTACCAAGGCGATACTAAAATAAAAAAAGATGTCATGATACCAGTGTTTCAGCAGTACTGGTAGTACCTAGCACTGACTCAATCCGATACCCGCACACTGTCTGACTTACACACTACTGCTTTCAAATGCTCACCTGCTTATTTGAGTTACATTTTTTTACACTGAAATAAAACTATATGTCCTTGTGTGATTAATAAACAGCAAAAGGCTGCATTCTTAGTCTGCATGAGCTGCGTTCACATTTCACTTCACACTTTAAATGTGTGAAGCAGATCACTCATACACTGGAAACTCCAGACATCGAGAATGATGTGCATTAAATTAGATGACAAAGCAGAGTACTAATAAGAATATATATATAATTTTATTTATATAGCACCTTTTAGCAATTAGGAATAAAGTGCGTCACAAAACATGAAATCAAAAACACACACACAGTAAAACACAACATATTCACATAGTAATAAAAGCAGCACACTGTAAAACACAACACGTTCACAGAGTAATAAAAGCAAGTCTATACAAATTAGTTTTTAAACGAGACTTAAAAACAGACACCGATTCAGCAGATTTAATATTCGAGGGCAGGCTGTTCAGTAATCATGATCCACTATGAAGCGTGCAGCACATGTAGACTATATATGTATATAATTAAATCACGATCACACTGGGCAATATAGCGAACTGTTTATCCATCAAAAGTAGTGAAGCTTCTGTCTAAACCTAACATCAAAATAAAAGCATGATTCAATATAAAAGCTAGACCCCTGAAATTGACAGCTATATAGTAAAGTGTAATATTCACAACTGTAATAATAATAATAATAAATTAATAAATAAATAATAATAATAAAAGGTTGTATGGAAATTTGACAATGTATGTTGAAAAGTAATTACTGAAAATACCAAACACTGAAATTTTGGTATCGTGACAACACTAGTGGCGGATAGCATGTTAATCATTATTGGTTTCAAAATTACTTGATTTGACAAAAATAAGATTATCAGATTTAAATATAATCACAATTTAGTTGCTTGTTGAATTCATTCTAGGACGAATCTCACGAAACCTTTCAAGAACATGTCTGGAGTCATATATCATCCCAGAATCAAAAGGAAAAAATTAAGAAATAATATTTTGCTTAAAGAAAATTAAAAATATTTTTAGCACCATTAAGATTTTTTGCATTGTGACGTTATTTTCATTGTAATAAAAGCACTCACTCATTTCTCATAAACATAATGCAAAAAACAATATATAGATATTTAAATTAAGCATCATGGTAGCATTTGTTGTGCTGCCTTACATTTATGCAATTTACTGTAATGATAAATATTACTGTTAAAGTAATGAGAATGACTATTTTAAAAAATTAGAATAAAAAAATGTAATTAAAAAAAAAAAAAAAAAAAAACTGGTTCGATTCTGTGGTGAAATTTGACCTGCACATGTTTTAAATGAGATTTACTCTCTAATGGGTGTTCATTTTCCAAACGTCTCTGCAGGTTTTTCTGTCAACGCCTCGTCTGAGAGACTTAATATGGGCGAGATCGAGACAGTGGAAGACTTTTGAGGCCTGCTGATTGACAACTCCCCCTCCTGACTATTTCTCCTTCTGAACAGCTGCCATTATTTCCCACCTCAAACTTTTTTTTTTTTTTTTTTTTTAAATAAATATCCTCAATTCTTGGATTTGGAGTACATACGGGGCAGCAAATCTTTCTTCCTCCCTAATCCAGAGGATACAACAGTTGCAATAACGCTGCCCCATGGCCACAAAAAGAACTAAAACGCCCTGAATAAAGGAAAAGAGAGAGGATTGATTCTGCAGGAGAGGAGTAAACTGAGCTCACAGTCTTAAATGTCACATCAACTGTGTCTCATCGCTGAGATACAGCGTCTACTCACAATTATAACATCTCTCCCAAATTATGTTTCTTTAAGTGTGAATAAAAGGAATGCAGAGGAAAAAAAGATATGTATTATCCCCATTACAACTTCCTTTTTTATTTATTGGTCCGTTCCCCCCCCCCCCTTTTAGTGTTTTCCATTTTCTGTTTTATTTTCTCTCCTCTGCCGCTCTGCTGCCCTTATGTTGGTGGATGTCGATAACAACGTAGGACTCAAGGACATGTAATCAACAGTGTCCTGTTTTAAGGACATGAAAGTTCCAGATAGTTATCCATTTTCTTGTAAAATATTAGGCTGTTTAAAGAATAAACTTTAAATTCTGCATCTGTATTATAATATATGGAAATAATGAACCAGTGGAGTCATACTTTTTTTTTATTGCAGTACAAAAAAAAAAAAAAAAACAGTCTCCTGTGTGGGCTGTTCTATACAGCTTTGCTCTGAATGCACATGGTGACATAATGCATAATGAAGTGAATGAAGACACAACATTTTTGAAGCATTCAAGCCTCAAGAGTTTTCTTTAAGAAAACTAAAATTAAAATGGTTCCTTGTATAAAGGTATAATCAGTGTCATTGCACTGGTCAATATGAGCAGTGGTAGGTTAAAGGTGCACTCAGTAATATTCGTTTTCTGACACCTAGGGGCTTAGATGCTCTATCACACAAAAACAAAAGTTCTCAGTTACCAAGCGCATATTTTAAAAAATGCGCTATTTGCAGTCTGTCATGAATTGATTCCGTGACTGTAAGTATCCAATTTCATTTAGAGCAATATTCAGCTGGTCATATGATTTGAACATGGTGACACTCATGATTGTGTGTCCAGCACGATATGTAGAATAAAGAAAATATCAAAGTGATACATCTTCATCTCATATAAGTGCATATCATTAATAAGTGCACTTTTGTTGTTTTCTTCCAAAGAAAATCATTGTGTGTGTGAATATATATATATATATATATTGCCCCCCCTCCACCCCCCCATGCAAAACCATGGATGAGTCTCAAGCCAAGATTACAATTGATTCTAGACTTGCCAACTTTGCCCATTATAATGGTGACATTACTTTGCAATGTATAAGTCAAGAAATTAGGCATAAAATGTTCTGCGTTTAATAAAAATTCACTTTTCACGACTGCATCTGGGGCATGCTGTCGATTACCACAACAATTTCGACTGTCCCTTGGTTTGTAAATTTACAGTAATGCCCTTACAATAGAAGTCAATGGGGCAGTACCTTCAGTTCATTCCACTGCAACAGAACTATTTTGAGTTGAAAAGCTCACTTGTAAAAATGCAACGAATTTGACTTTAATTAAGGGATAATCTGCAGCTAAACGGTCATTTTCGCAATATGAAAGGCAACATAACTCTGATGCCATCCGTAGGTGGAATTCTTCTGTTTCTGGAGACTCCAGTCTCTTTCTACTCTCAAAATAATGTAATTACAACTCAAATCATTATATATTATGTACTTTTAATGATTTATTTGGTAAGTAGCAATGTAATAAATGTGCTAATCTTAAGCCAGCCTTTCATTATCGCAAAATAAACCCTGACAGGGTGGTCAGGACACCGACGTGTAGCAGAGTCTGCAGAAACAGCTGAAATCAGTCTCCAAAAAATTACCACCTGACTGCCTGTTGTCCCACTTGTTACAAGACTACTTGCCAAATAAACAGACATGGAATGTTTATTTACCAGATCTTGCAAAAGAAGCAAGCAACTTGGTCTTGAAAAATAAGCCAAAAATAAGTGACTCGCCAACCTAAAATTTTATTTGTATTTTGTACTGTCAATATTCGGATGACCAGTGAAATATCACTTTATTCCCTAATGTGTGGTCATTATTAGAAAACATCAGACGCTGGATGCTGCCATTGATCAATCAAGAATCAAGTATTCTAGAGAGACGTGATAATAGATTAGAATCAGCATTATCATACCAAAAATATTACACATTAATTTCTTATCCAGTGTTATTTTTTGAGCCTTTTTGTCAATAATCAACTATGGTGTAAATTGTCCCACCAATTGCATTTGTGTCTTTTGCATGTTTTGAAAAATAATTAATTGAATCATACCTAAATAATAAAATATGGCCAAATTTCAGATTACATGATGCATTACATCATTTAGCAATGGGGAAAAAATTACATTTATTGGATCAAGTTGATGTCACTCATACTTTTGTCCATGGTGAGACCACCTCTATAACCCCAAATAAGAGAAATAGCCTGGGATAATTCACTCAAAAATAGCTGTTTGGCTGAACTTAATTCAATCGTGGATAGTGTTTCCTCATGTTTGAAATTATTTATTTTTACTTAAAGTGACTATGTAATCTCAGCACAAACACTTTGTGTAAATAGAAGTTGAATTAGGTAAACCCGACAAAATTAAACGTCGGTGTCACTCAAATAAATCTCTTCTATTTTTGTATGTACTGATGAAAGTGAATGTTAGCATGCAAAATGCATGCTGGTTGAAAGCACTACAGAGTCTAGTAACTATGCTATGGTTAGCACAGCAGTTGCAATCAATTTCATGTTTGACATGTACCTGTCCTCATCTTTAGTTAAAGCTCCACTATTCACCATAATGATAACCCCCAAAACGGCAACATGCCAGAAACTCTTCTAAATCTCAACATAACGAAACATTAAACATCAACAAGTATACCCCTTTATATTCATCTTTTATAAAAACACAAAATAACACTAATTTTAACATTTACTCTCTCTTTCGAGTCCCATGCAAAGCATGCTAATAAATGTAAATCCCCTGCCCAATTTCAGCAATGCTGCATTAACACCACAAAAGGTATTCATGTAGTCCCAACTCAAATGGATAAAGTAAATTTATGCAAGAAATCAATTTGTTACCAAATGTTCTAGAATTGTGTTGCTTTAGTTCATTTTAATTAAAATGAATGGGCATGAAGACATTCTACACTGTATTACAGGAACGGAGAGACTCATTTTGCTGCACATTTGAGATGGTCTGAAGAGGGTGGGCAGTTACTAGAAGACTTGACAAAAGTCTACACTGTCCATGCAAAGTCCTCCCACCTAAACCCAGCTACCTCTACCTCTTTCTCTCGCTCACTCTCTGTTCCTACATTAACATACCAGTCCTGTAATGGTGAACAGTAGCATCCTACTTAACACAGGAACCATGGGCGACTGCAGCAGTGACAGTGGTTCATCTCGGCTTGTCCTTTTTGCTGTTCTGGCAATCTGTATGGTTTTTGTGCAGACAGGTAACATCCCTTCTTCCTCATCTCATCAATAATGGACATTTCATACATTTGTAGAGTTCTGAGCAAAGGACGAAATGGGTTTTGATAAATGCGGATTCATTGGTTTAGCCGGTACATTCAAGTCATTCAAGTTTGCTGGCACATCGTAGTTGGGAAATTGAGTTTCAGTCAGTAATAGGAGATTTTGTTGTCTTAATGTATAAAGTGCAGGACAGTATCTGTAAGAATTTGTTCCATGTTCAAAAGATTTCACAAAATCCTCACGTCTGAAAGTTTTAAATTGTGTTTACGTCATTTCAACCTTGTTTACCCTCTGGCTTGGTTTAAGGACCCTGCTTTTAGTTGCATAAATAGCTGTTATTAAGCTTGAAAGTTTCCTTTTAACTCTGAATTGCATACTAAGTCCATAACCTTTATTTTAAATAATGTGCTGAACAATTACTCGTTTTTATTTGTACTGTTCTAACAATTTTGTTGCCCAAATAAAAAATGGGCAACAAAAAGGCCACTACTTTTTCACAAAAATTACCCTGTTTTTTTGCTTTTTGTAAAACAGACTGAAAGATGTATGTAAAAAATTGGCTCAACTTACACAGAATGAACAGTCTGTATAAACAAAGGTGTAAATGTGTTAGACTTTTTGCAGACTGAGGCATCATCTTGACTTCAGTGATGTTCTCTCTTTCACAACCAGGTGTTGAACCTGAATTTAGACTCGGGTTCAGAGCTAAAAAAAAAAAAAACTAAGACAACTTGTTAAATTAAATTCTTAAATTAATTTGTACAGTAAAAGACTAGCATAACTGGGACCCACTTTATTTTCGGTGTCTTTAACTACTATATACTTAACCCTTATGCGACCTTTGGGACATTTTTGTCTTTTTAATTTGTGTTTTTTCAATCATTTTGGCTGTACATGCCAACGGCATAAATTTAGCCAAAGGTGTTTATTTTTGGTGAATTTTGATATTTCAACCTCAGTTCCTATAATACATCTATAATACACTGTGTACATAAAATAGTTACACTTAGGACCTTAAGGACAAAACTTTCCAAATTGAAACCTTGCAATATTTGATCCCAGTGCAATTAAAGCATAAAATCATGAATTCTATATTATGCTTTCATTCCAGAGCCGATCTTCAAATGTAAATATTTAATATTTTCCACTAGATGGCGCCATTTTTCTCGTGTTTAGCCTATGGAGCAAATACATGCTTTTTTCCTATTTTCTGTTTGCTGTATTATAGAGCACTGCAGGCCAGCTGAATAAATGATGCAGCTAAAATTGTGTGGGTGTGTTGTATGAATGTCAGAGTGTTTTGTATGTGTGTATTGAGAAATGTAAAAAACAACAGTGTTATTATGCAAACAAACTAGCATTTAAAGGGTTAAAATCCTGAAAATGAATGAATATTTGGTAGTTATGATCAGGACTGATGTTGGTTAAAAATAATAACTCATTGAAAGTGTAAAATAATATTAATATATAATATTATTATGGCAGTTTTTTGACACAGACATTTTTGTCCTTGAAGGACCTCTGTGTAACTTTTTTAAATTGATGCACATTTAAAACAATGTACTTATGCACATATACTGGTGGCCATAAGTTTGGAATAATGTACAGATTTTGCTCTTATGGAAAGAAATTGGTACTTTTATTCACCAAAGTGGCATTCAACTGATAACAATGTATAGTCAGGACATTAATAACGTGAAAAATTATTATTACAATTTGACTTTTTTTTTTTTTTTCAAAATTTCTTAAACTACTTCAAAGAGTTCTCATCAAAAAATCCTCCACGTGCAGCAATGACAGCTTTGCAGATCCTTGGCATTCTAGCTGTCAGTTTGTCCAGATACTCAGGTGACTTTTCACCCCACGCCTGTCTTGGGCACTTCTCACACACCTTACAGTCTAGCTGATCCCACAAAAGCTCAATGGGGTTAAGATCCATAACACTCTTTTTCAATTATCTGTTGTCCAATGTCTGTTTCTTTGCCCACTCTAACATTTCCTTTTCATTTTCTGTTTCAAAAGTGGCTTTTTCTTTGCAATTCTTCCCATAAGGCCTGCACCCCTGAGTCTTCTCTTTACTGTTGTACATGAAACTGGTGTTGAGCAGGTAGAATTCAATGAAGCTGTCAGCTGAGGACATGTGAGGAGTCTATTTCTCAAACTAGAGACTCTGATGTACTTATCCTCTTGTTTAGTTGTACATCTGGCCTTCCACATCTCTTTCTGTCCTTGTTAGAGCCAGTTGTCCTTTGACTTTGAAGACTGTAATGTACACCTTTGTATGAAATCTTCAGTTTTTTTTGGCAATTTCAAGCATTGTATAGCCTTCATTCCTCAAAACAATGATTGACTGACGAGTTTCTAGAGAAAGCTGTTTGACCTTAAGTCATGCCAGTCTTTTGCACACAGTGGCATCTCAAAAACAAACACAAAGGCAATGTTAAGCTTAATTTAATGAACCAAATAGCTTTCAGCAGTGTTTCATATAATGGCAAGTGATTTTCTAGTACCAAATTAGCAATTTAGCATGATTACTCAAGGATAAGGTGTTGGAGTGATGGCTGCTGGAAATGGGGCCTGTCTAGATTTGATCAGAAATGACTTTTTTCAAATAGTGATGGTGCTGTTTTTTTACATCAGTAATTGTCTTGACTATACTTTGTGATCAGTTGAATGCCACTTTGGTGAATTAAAGTACCATTTTCCTTCCACAACAGCAAAATCTGTACATTATTCCAAACTTTTAGCCACCAGTTTATGTGTTGATGCATTGTACCTACATTTAAATTACATCTGTAGTTACACTATTAACCTTACCCCTACCCCTAAACCTACCCATACCTCAAACTCAGCAAATGTGATTTTTTTTTTTTTTTTTGAGAGAATTTTGCAGAACACAGTAGTTACACAATAAATACATTGTATTGTATGTATTTTAATGCTAGAAGTACATAGTAGTTAAAGACACCTAATATAAAGTAGGACCCATAACTGTTGTAAAGACAAACTGCATCGTAAAATGGTTTTATGTTTATGATGGAAACTGAAAATTGGTCACATCTTCGTACTGAAAAACATAGTACATTCCAAAAGATATTTTTAAATGCATAACCTCACAAGGTAGGACAAAATGACAGTTCAAGAAAGTTTAATACAGTCTCAGATGTCCCAGCAAGAAGATATGAAGTAATACTGATTTTTGTTTCTGTGTTTAGAAGTCAAAAAGTGGTGATAGCACAGTCACCACAGTATTTCTTTATTTGAACTTAATTGCATTGATGCCATTGCGTCAGAAACGGTTCCATGGGTGGATGGTCCTGATTAATTTTGATACACTTTCAGTGTGTAATGGCATTTTTAAGTGATCTTAGTTTCTATTCTATTTCGTTCTCTTAGTTTCTGTTGAGATTCTGTTGTACAATATAATAACTAACAATGAACAACACTTTTACTGCATTTATTCATCTTTGTTAATATTAATTTCAACATATAGTAATGTATTTTTTAAATAAAATGATGTATATGTTAACATTACTTAATGCACAGTGAACTAACATGAACTAACAATGAACAATTGTATCTTTATTAACTAATATTAACAATTAATAAATGCTGTAATATTATATTGTTCATTTTTAGTTTATGATCTCTAATGCATATCCAATGTTAACAAATGTAACCTTATTGTAAACCAGTTTACCAAATTAAGTATAAGGTGTTCATTTTCAATGCATACTGCTTGCTCAACTATAACTTTGGCTATTCTTTGGCATTGCATGTAGTTTCTCATTTTTTGCAGTATTTTTCACATTTACAAACAACATTAGATGATATAGAGAATGAATTTATTTTTTAATCATCAAACAGCAAAAAACTGTAATACTAAAGCAGCCATGAGCATTGGGCTAGTCCTTGCCAATAAAAAGAACACAAATAGCTTGCGTCTCTATTAGTCTGGTAGGTGACTGTGAAGATGCCCACTCTATTGTAACCCATCCTGACTGAGTGGCGTAAGGTGAGGTGAGGACATGGGCACCGGCAATGCCCTGGCACACGCAGACCCACGTTGACGGACGATTGTGTCATTCGCACAGACCTGTCTGCATGTTGTCATCTCACTGTTGTGTGTGAATATAACACTGTCACTGAGGCTAAAATTCTGCCTAACATCTCCTTTTGTGTTTTATGCAAAAAAAAAAAAAAAGAAAGAAAGTCATACGGGTTTGAAACAAAATAAGTAAATGATAAAAGAATAAAAATGTACCTTTAGCACTGGTGATGTGTTGACCGTCTATCACCAAAAGTTGAATCAGTACTTGATTAGTATTTTACAAGGCCATGAAATGACAAACCCAAACTTGGGAGAGAAAAAAAAAAGTATTTTATGAAATCAGGTACGTTACGCACACTGTCGCAGAGGTGCATGCTTTTCCATAAACTGGCTTCATAAACAAGTTTGTTTAACTTTCAGTATACTTGACTATGTTTAGGCCGTTGATTCCTCAGCCTCTAGCCGTCCTCTCTGACCACACAAGCACCCTTTTGTACACCCAAGTGAAGGGCTCATTGATGTATCGTTGGCCTAATGCCCCGGTGTGCCGTACCTTCAGCCTGCCTCAAGTCACGAAAGTGTGTCTCGCTAAGCAAATAAGCCATTATCAAAAATACTAATGCCCTGGCCATCCTCACTCGCTTATTCCAAATATTAACCTTTTATTTTAAGATTCAGGGTAGTGTGGAAAAGTGGCGTAGGTGGCTGCTGCATGTAAAAACACAGCAGAATCTCTTATTTTGAAAACCTAATTGCGCTTTCAATGGACAATTGAGTGCTCTGTTATTTGTATTTGCTTGTCCGGCGAGTTCTAACCCATGTCATTGGGGTGAACAAGAAGGGTCAGTCTAAATCTTATGGCACTCATGTGGAAATCTCCTACTATTTATCTATGTTAACTCCGTCTGTCTTTGTCCCTTCATTTTGGGGTCAGAACCTTTGTCCATGAGTTGCCCTCTTGGAATGGTGGGCAAGCAGTAACAGGAAATTGGGTTGAGACTTCATGAGTATGGTGTTGGTGTGAAAAGTCACATGGCTGTCCCATGCCTTCGGGAGATTTGGAATGTCCATGAGAGACGTGAGAGAGAACGAGAGGAGAGAAGAGGAAGAGGGAGGAATGCGCAAGGATACCTGTAGTGAGAAGCAAGTGATAATCCTCCATAAAGACGTCCATTGAGTCAAACAGCCTGCTCAGTGGCTTTCTGCATCATCCGAGAGTGTGACTAACATTTGCCACTTTCAACATCCCCCCTTTCCCCGTAGGTAACGTACAGAAAAATAATAAATTACGCTCACCTTGTCAGGTTTATGAGAACATAATAAAACTCGCTTTTCCAGTTCACTTTTGTAAACACTAAGTTTGAAAAAAAATGTAACACTTTTTTAAATAAAGTTTCTTCAATGGTTCTCAGCACCTTAAACCACGTTCACACTAATATGTTTTCGTTTAAAAACCCCATTGCCAGTCATCCACAAAAGAACGGCCTTTTTCTCCATACTTTTGAAAATTTGTTTTTCAAATGATAACAGATTAGGGTGGACGTGGCTTCAAGCTCTTTTCAATTTTAGATTCTTATGAATTATTTTTTGCAATGAAGTGTTTTTGAGTTGATATATATCACTCTGTGAATTCGGCGACAGTAAGATCAGCAAAACTCGGTCTGTGCTAATCAAAATTTGAAACTACTGCCCCCAGTGGTAGAAGCTGGAAGTATTGTTGAACGTATGGGCACATGTGAGCAGGGAGTGACAAAGTGACAAGGAATGAAAACCGAAAATGAACAAACATTTTTGCAGAATGTAACCGAAAACGGAAAAGAAGTCCCTTTCAATTGTTCTGGAGTGACAACATAATTTTTACATTTTGGTAACCTGTTAATAACCAGTTAATTTAATTCAGATATTTTTTTTCATGAAACCAAAGTATAAATGGATTATTACAGTACATTTTTCAGAATTACACCACTTTCTGTTGCCCAAAAAAATTAGGCCTCTCTCTTTTTAGTTGAACATGATCAGCATGTGCTTTTTTTCTGAATGAAACTGTTGCATCACACATTTCTTTGCCTTAATGCATGTTGTGAATGTCGCCTTCTGTAACATGCTGAAGACCTTTTAGACAATTTTATAATTACTATGTATACATGCATGAATAATCCAGATACAAGGAAAAATATTGAGGTAAAAAGTTGTTTTCAAGTCTTCAATGAATTATTGTTGGATATGATGCATCTGACCAAGAAACAGATCTGTAATTAAAACAAATAACTCTATCAAAATAATTAAAGAATTATTAAAGAATTATTATATGTTCACAATAAAATAATCTGGCCTGCATAAATGACGTTTAGTCCAAACACACCCAAGCAGTGTGTGCATGCATGCAGGAGAGAGAGATTTTGGCTATTAATTGATTTTTGATGGCTAGATTTATTTTTCAAACATTTTACATATTTTTGGGGATATATTTAATATTAAGAATACATTTATTGAAAAAAACTTTATTTTATTTAGGCTACTGTATACTTTGATTTTATGATTTCTATGCCGAAAATGTCCGCACATAGAACATTTTTTTGCTTATTATCAGTTATTTTGGTTGAGGCAAGTCCCTTATTTTGAGCGTGTTGTTCCAGACCAGGTCACCTGTTTTTCTTGTGAGATCTGGCAACACTGTAACTGGTATATCACCCACCCTTAGCACAGAGTACTGTCATTTAAAAAAGAATGTTATTAACCGTTCTTAAATTTTTTTCTAACCGGTTATCAATTGGAAAGGAGGCAGCGGAACAATGGAACCAGAATGAAAAACCTTTAGTTTTTAGGTCCTGCATGTGAGCTCCAGTTTCTGGGTAAAATGTCCACAGAGGGGCGCCAAAAGCGAGTTGTAAAGCAAATTGTTTTTAGTTGTAAATGATGTAATACAGTCAATAGAAATGCATATTTTATTAACCATACACCCTAACCCATAACCCAACCCTACACTTAACCGTCAGTAGAGTAAAAATGTAGTCTTAGAGGGAAAATGCAACCTCTGAATCGCGCTCACCATTGCTTATGTGAATATGTGAAGTTTTTACTGGTTTCTGTGGGACCAGAACCCAGGTTTTCGAGGCTGCTCGTGCAGCACGCTTTTAGTAGTGCCACAGGACAAGAAGCACGCATTTGAACTGATACAAAGATATCTGATGGGAGATGCTGATTGTTAGTAACTCGGCAGAATGGGGTCGATGTCAGGGTACCGGAACATTCGGTAGCAACACATTGAGTTCCCGTGTGATCATGTTGCACAGATGGTTTCTAAATAGCTAAAGAAAAGCAAAACGTTGTTGATGGAACAAGATTCTTATGTGGGACCAGGCTGTAAAACTCTTTTTAGTTCAGATTAGAAGGACTACTTCATTAATGTTTTTGTGTATATACAGTATATCTCTTGTCCTTTTCATCAGAAACAGTGGCAGATTCCTCTCCTACCCTGCAGAATGATAATCAGGACACGCTATCCGGTGCGGGAGCCATCGATGTAACAACAAAACAACCTTTTCATGACCTCACAGAACACTCATTCACTTTTGACTATGAAGACGGCACACCCTCACTAACCCTGGATGAGGAAGAAGGTAGAGTTAGACCACACAAGATCACATACTGTGCGCTTTGTGACGTATTTACTGAAATTACTTGGTTATTTATCTTGCTTAAAATCATAGACCATGTTCTTTTAAAGTCAACATGAAATGGCGTTTCGCTAAACATTTTACTTCTGTAATATGATGTATTTACAAGGGAATAGGATATTCGACAAGAAAAAATGTTGGACGGAACTATATTTTGACTATTGTGAATTGATTAGATCCTGAAAATTGGCCTCTATATGACAGGTGGTTGGAAAGGAGGGAGGAGCTGGAAGGGAGGGGTGGTTGAAAAATTAAATGGAAAAAAAGTAGTTTCAGAGGCTGACCAAGTTATTACATTTTGATGAAAGATAGTGAAAACAAATATTTTTTCCCACTATTGAAGAGTTTACAAGAAGACTAGGTATGTGTAGTAAGAAAGTAAATAGAGTCATTTTTTATTTCATGCTTACTATAATGTGTGGTAAATCTTCAGATGATTTTAGAAAGATTGACAGGTTTAATTTCACTTAATGTCACATCCTGCTATAATCAAGTTAGCATCTCATTCATCACAAATTAGGCTGTATAAGATGTATTTATATACAGTATCTATTAATCCTTTTGTTGTGTTCTGGTAATCTTGACCCGGATGATTAATTAATTAATTTATTTTGTACGATTTGTTTTTTACTTAATCCAATTGGAATACAATTCCTTGACTTTTTTCAGATATGGTATCAGAAAACACAATTTTCTAAACATTTTTTTGTTTTTATTTCACTTTGTTACACTTGTTGTGTTCCCGGTCAAAAATGACCGGCCATTGTAAATGAATGGATTAGACTACAAAATACAGAAATATTAAGTGTTCAGGAGCATCCCAATCCTTTAGATGAGCACATATGTGGATGTGTGTTTGCACACACAAAGCCCTCGGACATGTGCACACACACACACACACACACACACACACACACACACACACACACACACATACAAATACACACACACATTGTGTGTTGAGCACCCTCTTGTGCATCATCTTTTCATGTACACTCTTTGAGGAATATGATCTACTGATCATTTATTTTGCATTTGGTCTCATTTGAATCAGGATAGTCTGCTGTAAGTTACGATATGTCATTGTCTATGTTATATGTATGTTTTGTAAAGTAATAAGGAAAAACGTGACATAAAGACACTTCTGTTTATTATATTTATGTGTGTCTGTGGTAATTTCATATACTAATACTCACTGCAGTTTGGCCTCTGAGTGAAACAAATTTGCTCATTGCATTCAACAAATTGAGACCTTTCCAACAATATATAACACATGGCTATCTCATCTTTTTTATGGTTTTACCAACTCTGAATATAATTGTTGTGATAACAAATTTACAAATGATGAGAACGAAACATTTCTTATTTGACAGCAAACTAAAAAGTATTATTTAATAATTGGTAGGATCAGCTATATGCATTGTAAAGTCCATATTCTAAGCTTTAAAACGACTTTGTTCAGATCAAGTAAGTGGTTATTAATTTATTACGTAATTATAATTATTATATACATATAATATATTATTATATATTATTAAAAATAAGTTAATAAAAAGATCTAATGCAATATCTTGGGATAATAAATGCAATATGAGAGATTTATCTTAGTGGGCCTGTCATTTTTGACAGGAAACACAAAATGTGTTAGCACAAAACGAACACAACACAAGGCTTAAAGGAATATTCCGGGTTCAATACAAGTTAAGATCAATCGACTGCATTTGTGTTATAATGTTGATTACCACAACAATTTATTTCGATTTGTCCCTCATTTTCTTTAAATAAAACAAAACAAAAAAAAAAAAGAAAAAAAATCGATGTTACAGTGAGGCCCTTACAATGGAAGTGAATGGGGCCATTTGTTTTGTGTTGAGGGTTTAAAGGCAGAAATGTGAAGCTGATAATTCTTAATTCTTTATTAGTTCTGCTGTTAAAACTTATGTTTTATTTGAGCTGTAAAGTTGTTTAAATTGTCATTTACAGGGATTATATGGTTTACGGCATTATGTCGTCATGGCAAGGAAGTAGTAAAATTGGATATAACTTTACATAGAAAAGGTTAGTAAGTGAGAAGTATGTAACCTAGATTTTTGCTTCTTCTAAATTAATGTTTGTGGTAAACAACATTATGCCATAAATGCTGTCGATTGAGCTAAACTTGTTTTGAACCAGAAATATTCCTTTAAATATTTACCTTATTTCATAATTGATGAAACCTGCTGCATGTAAATGCCAAAATAAATCTGTGATGTGCATGAACCATTCTGAAAATATGGAGAAAATAAATAATCAAGCATAAATCTTATGTTCATCTTATAGAGAATGCAAATCTCATTGCTAAAGGAGTGCAGTGGTAATATATGAACATTCCTCTTAAGGTGGATTAACAGCTGTTGATTTTTCTCTGTCTGCAGGTGTGTTGGGGCCAGGTGCCATCACAGCTATTGTCATCGCTGTGTTTCTCGGAGCCTCTGTTCTTCTTGCTCTCATTGTTATCACACTCAGAAAGTTCACAGCCTCTTAGGAAGGTGTTATGTGTCTCAGTTCCCATCTCCTTCTCTTTATTTTCCCTTCTACACTCTCTGATAATTGCAGCATGTATCTCATTGATGGCAGGTCCCACATGAAATTGGTGATTTCTCCTATAACACTCAAGACATGGATAGGGAAAACCAGACCGAGGCTGATAAAAAAGGACAACTACATTCGAGAAATTATGGACTCATTAGTTTTGTGATCATGTCATATTGTTAGTATCCTCTAGAAAAAAAGACTCGAAGAATATGGAAGTTTGTTTTTCGTACCTGATATTTTAAAAGATATTTTCATTTATATAATCATGCATACTTGTTTTTTGTCCTGTTTCATATTACTTTCTAATCTACACAAAGTTCTAATTTCCTTGTCAGCCTAGATGATTTGTGTAAAATGATCATGTCCTTTAGAAATTAAGAGAGAATGTGTATGCATGTGTGTGTGTGTTTGAGATAAAGCCAAGCGGGCTTGTGTATGTGAGTGTGTTAATTGAACTTTTATATATAAATTTATGTAACGTGTGTCCGCTTATGTTAGCTCACTGAGCAGATAAAAAGACCTATGTTGAAGTCTTTTATGTAAAAAGATTAGTTTCTTATATACTTCATCTTTATTATTGTAATCTGATGAAATAATACTTGGGTTAGTTTGCCAGTGTAGTTTCTATTTACACCCAATTCAAGGGCAATGTAAAGAACCACAAAAGTAAACAAAAACATGTTCCCAATTAAATGTACCTCAAATATACGTAAAAACATCACATAATTCAAAAGGTTTTTATAGTATCAACCTTGATTTGCAGTATACACAAGGTATTTTGCTTTTTATCCTACAAGAAATTTAAATGATTTTTTCAGTATTTTTATCATTAACCTTGTAAACTTGATTTATGAAAGAATCGTCAGAAAATCACATTTTTAGTACCATTAGACAAACTATAAAAATAAATCGTAAAAAACATTGAACACTTTTTTTATGTATCATATTTGATACATTGGGCTTTAAAGGTCATTATCCTCCTGAGGCACAGCAACTCATTTTGTATAGGACATTTGCTATTTAAGTTTTTCTTAGCCCATACATGCTACAGTGTTAAATCTTGGGGTATTATCAGAGGACTCCCTGGGCTTTTCTGAGATACCAAATATTTGAGAGTTTGGCCATGACAACTTCCTCTTCTTGGTCTATAAACATGGATTGAAATGTATCACAGTTCAATTCAGCACATCAAATACAACATGAATAAAAGATTCTTTTTTCAATAAACAATTTTTATCATATGTATTTTACGCACCAAATACCTTATTGACATTTAAAAAAGAGAAATTGTAAAACTTTTTTCACTGGGTCTCAGGAACTTATGGTAAGATGACATCATAATAGCTTGTAATGTAAAATAATGAGATATGTATAATAACAGAGCAGGATGTATATAAGAATATACACAGAAATATTAGTTCACACTTTAAAAATATCTTATTAAAAGTATATGTCAGAATTTTCAAAGCTCTGTGATTTATTTCTATATATACTGTATATATATATATAGAGAGAGAGAGAGAGAGAGAGAGAGAGAGTGGGCATGAATGTAATGTAATGGTGATTGAGAGATATACCTCAAAAGCCTGTTGTATCATATTTGATACATGGAGTTTAAATTTTTGTATTTATTTTTTTTATAAAATAATATACAAACTTTTAACCAAGCACAAGTTGCAAATACTCATTTTAAAATATCAGTAACAATATAATCATTACTGTCACTTTTACTTTATTAAAATCAGTAAAGATTTCACGTAAAAAAAATAAAAAAAACTAGCACATATTGTGAAATATTTTAAACATATTTTTCCATCAAAAAATGTCCAGAATCGTCCACCAGGTGGCAGCAGACATTTAGTACATTGCAGACAAAAGGATTATCTGCAAAATGTTAATTATGTTAATGATGAACAGGATTTAGAAAATAACCTATCAACTTTGATACAGGGGGCATTATAGGGTTAAAATGATTTTAGTTTTTAATCTCTTTTGTAACTACAAAATGTACGTAGAATATATTTATGAAATTATTAATTATTAGACACTTTAAAGAATTATGGAGATATTGTTAACCGCAAAAGTGGAGAAATGTGTGTTATACAGCAGTTGTGGCTTTTAAATGGATAATATGTGATCATCTAGCCTATCGGAAATACAGTGCTGGGTAGAATTATAATCTGGTACTGATTACAAATTACATGACAAAAAATTTTTGTCAGTAATGTCATCTCTTGGATTACATTCTTAAATAAATGTAATCTGATTGCTTTTGGATTACTTTTGACCTAATTTTTCTTTATTTGATGCATTTGAGTAGAATAAGCTATAATTAAATAGTGCTGCTTAAATGCATAAAAGAAAACGTAGTGAATCAAAATATAAGAATTTATATTATTTTTGTGTGTGTGTGTTTTACTTGTTATTTGTCTGTTTCTGAGTGAAATAAAAAAGTCATTTAATGTTCTTACTCCTTCAATGTAAGCATTATAAATGCCATCCGTGTGTGGCAACAAAAGCAAAAGTGCATTAATGTAAATTTTTTGTCAAACTAAACTAAAACTAACTTTCCACACTAATGCATACTTTTCAGCATTTCTGGGTGGATTACCGCTCCATCCTCAGTGTAATTATGGCTGATGGCTAGTATCAGGTCTGTGTGTGCAATTCCATCCCAATTCGAAAACACTTGAAGAACTCAGCTGTAGGCTGATTATAAAATGAAGACTTAGAGGGATCGATAAATGAATATGTAATCATGTAATCAGACGTAATCCGTTACTACCCAGCACTGTGCAAATATCATACAGAGCATTCAGAAAGTATTCAGACCCCTTCATTTTTTTTTTTTTTCACATTTTGTTATGTTGCAGCCTTATGATAAAATGCTTTCAATTTTTTTTTTCACATCAATCTACACTCCATACCCCATAATGACAAAGCAAAAATCCAATTTTTGATAACTTTGAAAAAAATGAAATATCACGTTGTCATAATATTCAGACCCTTTTCTATGACACTTGAAATTTAGCTCAGGTGCATCCCATTTCATCTGGATCATGGATTTCTACACTTCGATTGGAGTCCACCTGTGGCAAATTCAATTGATTGGACATGATTTGGAAATCTATATAAGGTCTCACAGCTGAAAATACATATCAGAGCAAAAACCAACCTATGAGGTTAAAGGAACTGCCTGCAGAGCTCAGAGACAGGATTGTGTCGAGGCAAAGATCTGGGGAAGGCTACAACAAAATTTCTCAAAGTTTCCAAGAGCACAGTGGCCTCCATAATTCTTAAATGGAAGAAGTTTGGAACAACCAGGACTCTTCCTAGAGCTGGCCGCCCGTCCAAACTGAGCAATCGCTGGAGAAGGACCTTGGTTAGAGAGGTGACCAAGAAACCGATGGTCACTCTGGTTAAGCTCCAGAGATCATGTGTGGAGATGGGAGGACTTGCAGAAGGACAACCATCACTGCAACACTCCAGCAATCTGGACTTTATGGCAAAGTGGCCAGACGGAAGCCTCTCCTCAGTGCAAAAAAGCAAAACAAAAACAAAAATCACCAGGGTTGAAGGAAAGCTGAACACAGCAAAATACAGAGATATCCATAATGAAAACCTGGTCCAGAGTGCTCAGGACCTCAGACTGGGCCAAAGGTTCACCTTCCAACAGGACAATGACCCAAAGCACACAGTCAAGACAACGCAAGAGTGTCTTAGGGACAACTCTGTGAATGTCCTTGAGTGGTCCAGCCAGAGCCTGAACTTGAATCCAATCGAACATCTCTGGAGGTACCTGAAAATGGCTGTCCACCGATGGTCCAATCCAACCTGACAGAGCTTGAGAGGATCTGCAGAGAAGAATGGCAGAAAATCCTCAAATCCAGGCGTGCAAAGCTTTCCGCATCATACCCAAAAAGACTTGAGGCTGTAATCGCTGCCAAAGGTGCTTCAGTTAAGGGTCTGAATACTTAGGTCAATGTGATATTTCAGTTTTTTCTTTTTAATAAATTTGCAGTTATCAAAAATCTGGTTTTTGCTTTGTCATTATGGGGTATGGAGTGTAGATTTATTTTGATTTTATGTAAAAAAATATAATAATTTAAAGCATTTTTAGCATATGAATGCAACATAACAAAATGTGAAAAAAATGAAGGGGTCTGAATACTTTCTGAATTCACTGTACATCCTTAATCTTGAGAATGTAATTTTACATTATAAATTTGTTTCTTGGACATTTGACTTTTTTCCCTTTTAAATCAGGGTCATAACCCCCTATTATTCAAACTCTTACACAATCAAAGCCAAGGTAGTTCTGTATTTTTGCAGTTAATGCAGGCTGAACCACTTAAAGGAATATTCCAGGTTCAATACATTCAATTGACAGCATTTGATGTATAATGTTAATTTCCACAAAAAAATTATTTTGACTTGTCTGTCCTTTTCTTTAAAAAGAGCAAAAATTGGGGCCTGGGTAGCTGTGGTAAAAGACACTGGCTACCTCCCCTGGAGCTCGCTAGTTCGCTAGTTCAAATCCTAGGGCATGCTGAGTGACTCCAGCCAGGTCTCCTAAGCAACCAAATTGGTCCAGTTGCTAGGGAGGGTAGAGTCACATGGGGTAACCTCCTGGTGGTCACTATAATGTAGTTCGTTGTCAGTGGGGCACATGGTGAGTTGAGCGTGGTTGCCACGGTGGATGGCATGAAGCCTCCACACGCGCTATGTCTCCGTGGCAATGCGCTCAACAAGCCACATGATAAGATGCGCGGGTTGATGGTCTCAGATGCAGAGGCAACTGGGATTCATCCTCCACCACCCAGATTGAGGCAAATCACTACACAACCACAAGGACTAAAGCACACTGGGAATTCGGCATTCCAAATTGGGTGAAAAAAAAAAGATATAAAAATAAAAAGAGCTAAAATCTGGGTTACAGTAAGGTATTTACAATGGATGTTAATGGGACCCATTTTTGGAGGGTTTAAAGGCTGAAATATGAAGCTTATCATTTTGTAAAAGCACTTACATTAATTCTTCTGTTAAAACTCATGTATTATTTGAGCTGTAAAGTTGTTTAAATTGTCATTTTTACAGTCATTTTTAGGTTGGTTGACATTAGGCCTACATCGTCATGGCAGTGAGGTTGTAAAATTGTCTATAACTTTTCATAGTTAGTAAGCAATTTTATCACACTAAAATCATGTTAACACACATATTGTTTAATGTCTTGTGGATGTACTTTTGAAATAGTGAGTATTTTAACATTTACAGATTGGCCCCATTCACTTCCATTGAAAGTGCCTCACTGGAACCCAGATTTCTGCTTTTTTTTTTTTAAGAAAAGGAGGGGCAAGTCAAAATATTTTTTGTGGTAATCAACATTATACCACAAATGCTGTCGATTGAGCTTAACTTGTACTGAACCCGGAATCTTCCTTTAAGGTACAGACTCCATTCCAACTTTAGCTTTAGCCTAGGTGTGCCATCTATTTGCATTTATTTTTTTACTTTGTACCTGTTTAAATTTAACATTACAGTTTGAAAATGTCCCATTGAATGTTCAACATTCAAAATCTAACAGCCAGTTATGATGTTATAATGGCCTTTAGAGACCTGACCTGACCTGACATGCTAAGGGTCCCCTTCCCTATATGTTCCATTTCTCTGTTTTTCCCCTTCTTCTTTTCTTAACTCCTTAAACTCTGGTGCATTTTTAGGCTGCCGCCTGCAATTTTTCACACTCAAATTTAAAAGCTCACCATTCACACACGCTGGACTTATTGCAAAAAAAAAAAAAAAAAAAAAAAAAAAAAAAGTGTCTCATTTTTCAGAGAACTGCCCAAATAAAAAAGGCTCCAATTATTTATAAATAATATTGTATGTGTTTATAATCTTATGATAAACAGAATAAAAAATATAAAAAACTGTTTTGTTGTTGTCCTAACTTTGTAAACATGTAATTATTTTTCTGTTCACTCAACCTCACTTTGGAAAGTTCCACTAGGTGGCAGAAAGCACTAGAAAAACAAATATTTTTTCTCTACCACATTCCATCTCAATATACCGATCTGAAATGTAGGTGGAGCTCTAACGCAGTTTAGCCCTCACAGATATACTCGTCCATAGACATTCAGTCTAACTTTCAGTCTAAGCACCACCCTTGATGTTTCATTGAATATCTTGGCTTCTGAGTGGTCTAGAACCTCAATCTAGATGTCATTAGAAAGCTGAGATCCTCCCTTTATCATCAATAGTCGAAAAAATATATTCTGATGATTTGTTTTGCATGCTTTTCCTTCTGGGTGGCATATTTTGTTCTGGACATCTAAGATATAACATTGAATTATTGAGCCAAGCAAGATCACAGACCAGTAAGCAATGGCTAATTTTTTAGAGATCTTCCTAAGGTAAAAGCAGATATAAAGTTTTTAGCTATTTGTGGGCTTACAGCAGAAGTTATCGGAGCATAAAAGAGACGTTTGTATTTCATTTTGTGATTCTTTCGAAAATCTATCGAACTGTGGTATTCGGGCAACAGAATTAACTGTACAGTCACATTCTTGAGAGTGAATTGTCCATTTATGTGCTATGTGAAGGACATTTCTTTTTATATAAATATTTCTACACCATTACCTAATTTTCTGTATATCGCTGCCCCCTTCCACGTATCGTTTTGTGGCACGTTCTGCATAACGCGGCGGCCCATGTGGCCCCATTTCTCGGCCGGCCCACCAGGAAAAGTCCCGGTTCTCCCAATGGCCAGTCCGCCACTGCTATGACCTAGTATCGATAACACAGATTTTTAATAAATACATTAACTTACCTTTACCTGAACACAAAATCCATGCGTCTCTCCTTGCGAATGAACATCTCCGTCACTTTGTTGTAAAAGTCGCCCCGCTTGTTGAAGTTTCGATAGCCTCTCTTTCTCGATATTTAATTGAAATTTACTTTTCCAAATCCGCGTAAGTCGTCAATGGTTTCACTGCAGATATCCATTTAAGCGCTTAATAACGCATTAGTTAATGAACTTGAAGTGTTAACACAAAACTAAAATCTAGCTGGCCTAGCCTATCAGATAGCGTGACTGAAGGAAGGAGCTTCTGATTGGCTTACTCATTTTGGTAAGTATGCTTATTGATGACGAATTTGAACGAAAACAGTAGTTTATATTAACAGTAATCTTTACATATAGTTATTATGTGTGTATTATATTTACTACCCCACTCGGTAGGGTAGTGACAACCTTAAAAATGTAATTACAACATTATATCAAATGGATGTTTTATTTATGTTTTTTATTGACAATACATCAGTATTGCAACGTGCTGGCTCGTTGGTCTAGGGGTATGATTCTCGCTTAGGGTGCGAGAGGTCCCGGGTTCAAATCCCGGACGAGCCCTGATATTTTTAACTTTTCTTTTACGGACGTATTTATGGACATGTAAATACTGTTATCTGATAAGTTTAAATGAATGTGCGGGCAAATTTTAACAAATACTCAACGCTCACCATTGACATCAACACAGTCAACAAACAGCATTTCTTACATGTACTTACAGCGCCCCCTTAAGGTGGAATAAATACTCAACCTTTTCTTCAAAAAGTATTATGGTAACAAAAATGAGTTTTGTGTTTGAATTATACTGGTCAATATTTTTAAGAAGATGTATCAAAAGCTGCTTAAAGTATCGTATGTTCCTGTCTGTTTGGGAAGAATCGCTTGTATTATACCTCAGTCTGCAAGTCACACCGGATACAGAAACCAAAAATCATAGGACTTAATGACTACAGACCTGTCGCCCTGACGTCTGTGGTCATGAAATCATTTGAGAGACTGGTGTTGGCCCACCTGAAGAACATCACTGGACCCTTTCTAGATCCCCTTCAATTTGCTTATCGAGCAAACAGGTCTGTGGATGATGCAGTCAACATGGGATTGCATCATATGCTGCAACATCTGGACAGACCAGGGACATATGCAAGGATCCTTTTTGTGGACTTCAGTTCAGCTTTCAACACCATCATCCCAGCTATACTCCAGAATAAATTACACCAACTCTCTGTTCCCATGTCTATCTGTCAGTGGATTACCAGCTTTCTGACGGACAGGCAGCAGCTTGTGAGACAGGGAAAACTCACTTCCAGCACCTGTACAATCAGCACTGGTGCCCCCCAGGGATGTGTGCTCTCCCCACTACTCTTCTCCCTGTACACTAATGACTGCGTCGCCAAGGACCCCTCTGTCAAGCTCCTGAAGTTCGCAGATGACACCACTGTCATCGGCCTCATCCGAGATGACGATGAGTCTGCATACAGAAGGGAGGTTGAACAGCTGGCTGTCTGGTGCAGTCAAAACAACCTTGAGTTGAACATGCTCAAAACGGTGGAGATGATTGTGGACTTTAGGAGGAACACCCCATCACTGACCCCCCTCACCATTCTAAACAGCACTGTGGCAGCAGTGGAGTCATTCAGGTTCCTGGGCACTACCATCTCACAGGACCTGAAGTGGGAGACACACATTGACTCCATTGTGAAAAAGGCCCAGCAGAGGCTGTACTTCCTTCGCCAGCTGAGGAAATTCAACCTGCCACAGGCGCTGCTGATACAGTTCTACTCAGCAGTCATTGAGTCTGTCCTCTGCACTTCAATAACTGTCTGGTTTGGTTCAGCTACGAAATCAGATATCAGAAGACTGCAAAGGACAATTCGGACTGCTGAGAGGATTATTGGTTCCCCCCCTTTCAAGAACTATACACTTCCAGAGTGAGGAAAAGGCTGGAAAAATCACTCTGGACCCCACTCACCCTGCCCATTACTTTTTTGAACCGTTGCCTTCTGGCCGACGCTTCAGAGTTCTGAGCACCAGAATCGTCAGGCACAGGAACAGTTTTTTTCCCTCAGGCTATCCATCTCATGAATAGTTAAATTGCACCATTGAGCAATAACTATGTGCAATACACAGTTTTTAATCTTTCTTATATTTATCCAACACATCCAACCTCTTCTGCCATTTCATTCCTCTGAAAAAATAAATAAATAAAAAACATTTGCACTGTACATAACAGATTGTATTAGATTTGCACTACCCATGTGTATGTGTGTATGTATGTATGTGTGTGTCTGTACATATGTGTATAATTAGTTTTTATTTTTTTACTATTATCTCTGTCTTGCTGCTGTTTTAGTATTGTTATACACTGGAAGCTCCTGTCACCAAGACAAATTCCTTGTATGTGTAAGAATACTTTGCAATAAAGCTAATTCTGATAAAATATTTGAATATGAAAAAGCTCAATTGACCCCGACGTGATTTGAACACGCAACCTTCTGATCTGGAGTCAGACGCGCTACCGTTGCGCCACGAGGTCTGCTACACCTTGAATATCGCTGCCGGTATATCCCTGTTTCTGTCTATCTGTCTAGTATATGTGGATTTGATATACGTACGTTTTGTTATATATTAAATGCAGACAAAATAAATATATATAAATACATTCCTTTTTTAAATTTACTAACGTGTAAATACAATAATACAGAAACTATTTAAAGTAATACAACTTCTTTTATTCATATGGCCGGTTAGCTCAGTTGGTTAGAGCGTGGTGCTAATAACGCCAAGGTCGCGGGTTCGATCCCCGTATTGGCCAATATGATTTTCTATTGTTTTTTTTTGTTTTTTTTAAATTTCATTATTAGCTCAGTTGACATTGTTTTGTCAATGGCAATTTTTGGGCTCTTGTGTCAGGGATTATAAAACAACTGGAACACTTAAATGGGTCATGACCCAGTTAAGAGATCAGTGTTCTACAATGCAAAATGGCCATCTGCAAAGACCAAATGCCAGTTTTATGTTTTAGGGGGAGGACAAACTTTTAGATGATGTATTACTGCTTGCAGGGTTGGTATTTGTGTAACTAGTGACAATTTGAGGATCTTTTGACCTGTGCTATAAATGTGTCAACCGCTTTGGTAAGTATGTCAGTTGGGCATATTAAAATGCTCAGTCACCCAAAATATTTAAATACTGTAGGTCTACTTTGAGAAATGTGAAACTTTGTATGCACCACTCATATTATAGCCTCCTTAAAATGAATTGTTTTTGCAGTATTCCTCATCTGTAAGTCGCTTTGGATAAATGCATCTGCTAAATGAATAAGTGTAAATGCAATAAGACAAAAACGTCCTGAGATTTGACTGGGTAAATTCCCCCATTGCTCAAAGAACAATGTGTAGACAAATACATATTTTAACCCTTAAATGCATGGATGATTTGGCATACATTATTACATACTCAGGTCTTAAGAGACTGGCACATATATCTATCACAAATGGATCTACAATATGCCCAGATAGTGTCAAATTATCACAATATTTTCAAGTCAATTAGAAAATAATAGAGTAGAATATATTATGATATCTTTTGATGTTTTATTTTTCACATATCAAAGAGATGATGCAACAAATATAGAACAGGATTAATTACTTCCACAGTGAAATTTCATGAGACGCAACTCAAACACTTATTGAGCTACACATAACACATAATCTACACATAGGCAACACATATAGATTTTCTCAGGAACTATTTTAAGTCTAAATAGACGTGAAACATACATAATTTCAGTAGTACACACATGACAATAGCCAAATTGTATTGTTCATGTGTTGTACTTGCTATAGTTTACTTCCACATTGCTTCTTCATCAAATAGCAATGTCAAATTTAAATCAAGTCAATCACTGAAACATCAGCGCCACCTTGAGTAAGAAATAGCATGTATAATATGTATGTGAACACGCATATGGAAAACGGACAATTCACCACTGTCACGCAGAAAATCAATGTGATTTAGTAGTCATTTGTATGAATATAGAACTGCTTTGACTTGTAATAAACAAAGAAATATATATCCTGTGATAGTAAACTTATATAGACTTTAAATAATCATAAATCTATAATTTATGAAAGTACAAAAAAATAAATAAAACGACACTATTACATAACTCGGCTCTTTAAAGACCCTATACACTTTTGGTAATTGGGTGTTTATAAAACTACTGGTGGAGGTAGATTACAGAAAGGATGAATCTGTTTCATGCGGCACATTGTTGGCCTCTGTTTACCAGGATTTCTTCCCTCTCACAGACTGACCTTCAGCAACTGTCAGACATGTCATGTATCACCCACTCACGCTCTCCCTATCTCTGTGTGTTGTGTGCTGGTCAGTCTTGTTTTGGAGACAGACATCACACTCTTATGGAGCATGAAATGCATAGGTATGGCAGATAAGGATAAAACACAATGTATATCCACACACACTGACACACCCGTAACGCTATCCCATTTTTCTTTCATACACAAGCCTTATACTCTCTTTCTCAAAGATTTAAATATCCTTTATGATCATAGTAAACAAGGGCCAAAGTATTAATAAACCTTGCCTGTACAATCGGCAGCTGAAACGACACGTCAAGCAGTGACATGCTAAACTCGGAACTTACAATGGAAGTGAATGGGGCCAATCCGTAAATGTTAAAATACTCATAGTTTCAAATGTACAGCCACAAGACCTAAAAAATATGCATGTTAACATGATTTTAGTGTGACAAAATGCTGTTAGTGTGACAAAAAAACCTTTTCTGTGTAAAGTTATAGCCAATTACATCTGAGGTAATGTCGGTGACAAATAACTACAGGTACTTCTGCCTAGAACACTGGTCTGCAAAAATAACAATTTAAACAACTTTACAGCTCAAATAAGGTACGAGTTTTAACAGAAGAATTAATGTAAGTGATTTTATAAAATTATAAGCTTCACATTTCTGCTTTTAAACCCTCAAAAAATTGGCCCCATTCACGTCCATTGTAAGGGACTCACTGTAACCTTGTTTTCTCCTCTCTCTCTTTTTTTTAAAGAAAAGGAGGGACAAGTCAAAATTATTTTTGTGGTAATCAACATTATTCCACAAATGCTGTTGATTGAGCTTAACTTTTTTTGAACCCGGAATATGACTTTGAACAACATTTTCTAGTTCTTGCAATGAAGTTCAAAGTGGGAGCTGCACACCATTGGTAATGTAATAAGAAATATGTATTTTTAAAACATATCTAGTTCATTTTATGTACATAAATCATTACATGAACAAAGAGTATTGAACCTGAAATCAACAGCAATGACATTGCTAGGTCATAGCTAACAGCTCAAAACTCTGACACACTTAATTTTAACCCTTACTACTAATCACCTATTTCTTAGCGGAGGTGCATATCTTACTGTTGTTACGTAAAAGAAGCACATGCTCAAAATGTTCATTTGTGAGACTATTGTGCTTCGGGGTAAGAATATGATGATAATGGGGGCAGTGGTGGCTCTGGGTTACTGATCAGAAGGTCGGGGGTTCAAGCCCCAGCACTGCCAGGATGCCACTGTTGGGCCCTTGAGCAAGGCCCTTGACCCTATCTGCTCCAGGGGTGCCATATCATGGCTGACCCTGCACTCTAACCCCAGCTTAGCTGGGATATGTGAAAACAAAAAAGAATTTCACTGTATATGTGCAAAATGTATAATGTGTGATAAATAAATAAAATTATATAATTATATATTGATATGAAAATGATCATTAAATTATTAACAAATTACTGCCGTTGCCTTGTTAATATGTAATCATGTAATCTATAAGAAATAACTGTAGTCCGATTACAAGTATTTTAAAATGTAGTTTAATCCAATTACTAGTACTTGATTTTGTAATCTGATTTTGTAATCTAGATTACATGTAATCCATTAAAACCAGCACTGTATATATATATATATATATATACACACTACCGTTCAAAAGTTTGGAGTCACTTAACTGAAATGTTTCTCATGATCTTAAAAATCTTTTGATCTGAAGGCGTATGCTTAAATGTTTGAAATTAGTTTTGTAGACAAAAATATAATTGTGCCAACATAATAATATATTTAATTACAAAACTAAAATTTTATTTAAAAAAAAAAAGTTTTTGAAATGTATGACCTGGACCGAATAATTAAGAAAAGCAGCCAATAAGTGCCCAACATAGATGGGAACTCCTTCAATACTGTTTAAAAAGCATCCCAGGGTGATAACTCAAGAAGTTGGTTGAGAAAATGTCAAGAGTTACATGTCTGCAAATTCTAGGCAAAGGATGACTACTTTGAAGATGCTAAAATATATCACAGTTTTGATTTATTTTCTATTATTCCATAGTTGTGATGACTTTACTATTATTCTAAAATGTGAAAAAAAATAAAAAAAAATTAAAGAATGAGTAATTGACCCTAAACATTTGAATGGTAGTGTATATATATGTATAATGTTTTTTTTTTATTTGTATTTTTTTTTACATTTTATAAAAATCAGGTATGGTGGAGTTAACCTAAGAAAATGTCTTGATATTCGTGATATTTGTAAAAAATATGATCTTGATATTTTTATATTTTACCATAAATGTTTAAGCTCAGTCAACAGCATTTGTGGCATAATGTTGATTACCAAAAAGATTATTTCAACTTGTCAATTATTTCAACCTTTTCTTTAAAAAAAGCAAAAATTGAGGTTACAGTGAGTCCCTTACAATGGCAGTGAATGGGGCCAATGTTTGGAGAGTTTAAAAGCAGAAATGTGAAGCTTATAATTTTATAAAAGCACTTACATTAATTCTTCTGTTAAAACTCGTACCTTATTTGAGCTGTAAAATTGTTTAAATCATAATTTTTTACAGTCGTTTTAGGGTTTGTTGACATTACATCATTATGGCAACGTAAAATTGTCTATAACTTTACACAATAGGTTAGTAAGCAATTTTATCACACTAAAATCATGTTTACACAAATATTGTTTATGTCCTGTGGCTGTACTTTTGAAATAGTGAGTATTTTAATGTTTACAGATTGGGCCCATTCACTTCCATTGTTAGTGCCTCACTGGAACCCAGAATTTTGCTTTTTTTTTTAAAGAAAAGTAGAGACGAGTCAACATTATTTTTTGTGGAAATTAATATTATGTCACAAATGCTGTCGACTGAGCTTAACTTGTACTGAACCGTGAATATTCCTTTAAGTTGTGTACACTCATTTTGTCCAGGTGCAAGGTAGCACTATTTTATACCTTTTAGTTTTACTTGATGGTTACACCACATGACATTTTTTTAAAATCAAAATCATTTATTTATTTATTTATTTATTTTAAAGAAAAGGCTATAAATATTTTTCAAAACTATAATGAAACCAACATGGACTCAAAGATTACATTTCTACGAACGTGACGCGTGTTTTATTTAATTTATTTTTTTAAACTAGATTTTGAAAAGATTTCTCATTTTTATCACCTCTACATATAAACATACACACAAACAATCACAAACACACTGTAAGGCACTAAGGTCATCTGTCAGTCATTCTGAGCTGGGTATAAATGGCTTCAAGAATTCCACTGTATATAGGATATAGGGTTACACATGCTTAGAATTGTCATAGCGTGATTACCTTTTGTTAAAGGATTAAGGTTTCTATGGTGTTCTATAGTAGCATCTTTTAGTAGGCCATACAGTGCATACATATTGATCCTGTTGCATTGTCATTAACTAATTTGTAACATATTCTATGGATGTCTCCTAAAATTGAGCTGTTTTCTTATTGATAGTAAATTTGTTTGCTTATATTTGCCATTCAAGTAATATAAAAGAGATGGATTTTACATATAATATAATTTATTGTTGCAATAAGTCAAAACTTGATAAAGGTAGACAGCAGCCAGCAGGTATTTGTTACTATATTAATCCCAACATTGGATAGCAATTGGTCTAAATATGTGCAGATGAGACGTGATCTGCAGGCTTATTGCCTTACAATGCTGTCAATCCAGAATGGGGCGGCAGCTGCCAGCCTACCGGACCTTGAGAGGCGGCGAAGCACACGTCCGACACCGGAGGAGAAGTTGATCAGCGGAGCCTTTTATCCTCTACAGGCGTGACAGCTTGCTTTGGAGAATCGCTCTTTCCTCACCTTGGCATTAAAGCTAATAGTCTGTTTGGGAAGATAATGCCGGACACTAAAAAATTCTTCGAGAACCTCTCTGGATCAGGGAAGTCTATTGGCGTCCTGACAAGCGGTGGAGATGCGCAAGGTACATTTTTATTTTATTTTTTTATTTGATATTTTTTTCGGTAAAAGACGCGCCGATTTCAGTGATGTTTCTTCGACCTTAACGTGACAGACGAACCTGTTTACATCTATTGATTTTCTTTATTATTAAGCATTTAAGCAAAACGAAACCAGTGCAACAGATGATAAAACACAAATAATACACAGTGCCAATATGAATAAATAAACTCGGACAACAGCATCCGAATATGATTTGAAACGTGTTTATGAATCCTTTAAATGATGAGTTTAAAACACCACATGCCTTGGAATCAGGACGGAGTTTATAGATAATTTAATTAAAGGACTGTGAACTTATTTCGCTGCAATGCGCATTCTCCATCTCGCGCTCCACGAGCGTACACAACATGACAACGCTCGAGCGGAATACAATTACGTCACAGATACATGACGCAGCAAAGACCTAGCGTAATAATGAGTGTCGTTTTTCTAACTTCATGCTCGCATTGGCAGGGAAATAATTTGTTGTGAAAATTAATTCTCCGTGCCCCCCCCCCCCACCCGGTTTGCCGGCATCTTTCGCATCTCTTCAGTGTATCGTGGTACGTGTATGTCATGTTGAAGTATGCGAGCTCGTGCCTACGTGATGGCAGGCAAGTAGCTGCGCGAGAGCTGACTATGACTCCTATGATGTCGTGATCACGTGGGGGAAAACCCGGTCTGCATCCCATGGAGAGAGGAGTCAGAGGCCGGAGGATGCGCATTTCCGTCCACTTTTAAGTGCATGCTTTCATTCCTTTGTGCATAGCGATGCTTGATATATATTGTTGCCATGTGATGCTGTGTCCTGCATCTTGCCTGACTGATGGACTGGAAACATCAGAAATCTCCTTTTATGAGCTGGAGAGATTGTTAAAGGGCTGAATCCCAAGACAGAACAAGAAACCACAAGTACAGAGACGGACAAGGAATTTAAAGCGTAATGGGGGAAAAAATGATAGACATGACTAAAAATAGGGTACAATCTTGAGGAAAATGTCCTTTTTTTCTGGTCACAAAGTGTATCAAGATTTAAAAAAGACATTTCTATTTACTGAATAATGTTGGAGCAACATTGTTTGTGTGGAATAAAATAAAAATAATAAAAGAAGGTTGTTTTGATTAAACTTGGGGCAAAAGGCCCCCAGGGGGTTATAGGTTATAGCAGAGGTGCAAAAACCATATATGCAAGGTATGCAATGCATGGGGCGCCATGTAAAGGGGGGCGACAGCGGCTCACTAAAGTTGGTGCAATCGGCCTCCTTGACCCCTCCAACATCCCCCACCCAACCCCAACGCTTATAATGGGTGACACTCCCCTCCCCTCGCTTGACAGATACACGGGGCACAAAATTTAATTTTGCATACCCGCTCGGAGATGTGTAGTTGCGCCCCTGGGTTATAGTGATATCATGTAGATATATGGGCAATTGTATAGGGCAAAATTTGTCAACTCATGCAAATACATTTGAGACAGCAAGATGCTTTTTTTTATATAGTAACAAATAAAGATAATCAATCACATTTGGCATTTCACAGCATCTCAAGTATTCTATAAACAAATTAATCTCCATTGTGATTGGATCAGTCAATTGTAAGCCCACTTTTTGAATTTTGTTTTTATATCAAATCTATTCACCCCACTTAAGAAAAACTATTTGTTTTAATGTGTGCCTTTAGACTCCGCAACAGAGGGGCTTTTTACCCCAGATACTATCCTTTCACTTACTGGACAGTTATTAAAAACTTTTGATGTAATGGCCTTTAAGGAAACGGAAAATGACAAATAAGTATTTTGTCTCAAAATAAATGTGATAATTTCAGAGATTTTCATTTGCAAGATTACCAGTGCTGTGGTAGGTTTTGCTGCTATTTGATGTTTTGGGAGAAAATAAAACCAAATGTGCCTTTTTAGTTTAAAAACAGATGCTATCTTACCAAAGTAACGTATAATAAATTGCACAGATTATTAGTGGCAATTACCATGTCAGATAGTGGAGAGCACACAACTAGGCCTCAATAGAAGAAACCTATAAAAATAATAAAACAAAGAAATAATTGTATGGGAGTTCACTGAAGGAGAATGATTTAAAGTACTGCCTGAATCACAGTTACTCAAAGCGTTTTCACTTTGACCCTTTTTTTGTTCAGCACTATGTTTCCTAACAATGGTCTCCAGGCAGCAACTCTCCCATCACTTTGGTTTAGGCTGGACTCTAGCCTCAGGGAAAGAGACGTTGATTTAACTTGTCGAGTCACAGTCAACATAGGAATCTTCCCGTCCTATATACACTGTAACCCCCCCAAAACAAATGGCAGCTGTGGTTGCCAGAATAATTATGTAAAAAAAATACAGTAAAAATGTAAACAACTGGGGCCTGGGTAGCTCAGCAAGTATAGACGCTGACTACCACACCTGGAGTCGCAAGTTCCAATCCAGGGCATGCTGAGTGACTCCAGTCAGGTCTCCTAAGCAACCAATTGGCCGGGTTGCTAGAGTGGGTAGGGTCATGTTGGGGTAACCTCTTCGTGGTCGCTATAATGTGGCTCTCGCTCTCAGTGGGGCGCGTGATTAGTTGTGCGTAGATACCGCAGAGAATAGCGTGAAGCCTCCCACGCGCTAGGTCTCCACGGTTACGCGCTCAACAAGCCATGTGATAAGATGTGCGGATTGACTGTCTCAGATGCAGAGGCAACTGAGATTCGTCCTCCACCACCCGGATTGAGGCAAGTCACTACGCCACCACAAGGACTTAGAGCGCATTGGGAATTGGGCATGCCAAAATTGGGGAGAAAAAAAAAGTAAACAACCTTACATGTACTCTCTTGTTAAACATAATGTACATTTTTACCATTAATTATACAGGAAAATCATTATTTTTACATCTAAAAAATGGGTTTTTATTGTCTTTTTAAATATATTAAATTTTTTTACTGTATATTTAACAGTTAATACTTGTTAATCAATCAACAGTTTTTTTTTCTGTAGCGTTTTTACAGTCTTTTACCGTTAAAATTAAAGAAATTTGTTACAGTGTATGTATATGGCCCCCAAACACGCACACACCTTATTTGTGGATGTTTGTGTGCCATGCACGCACATGTTCTGTATTATAAGCCTATGGGAGATCTTTGTTTTTAAAATCATTTCACTAGTTGATACATGAATATCTGAGAATCACCCTTACAATCTCTTTATGTCTGTCTCGTTCTTACTTTTTTGTGTTGTTTTCACTCTCTCCTGCAGGTATGAATGCTGCTGTAAGGGCAGTGGTCAGAATGGGGATCTATGTGGGAGCCAAAGTTTATTTCATTCATGAGGTGAGTCCGAATTACTCAGATCTAAATGTTTAGAATCCCATATATTCTTTAAAGGTGAAGTGTGTCATTTTAAAGTGGCGCCACTCGTGTCACCAAAAGGAACTGCAAAAATAACTGCTTTCAACAGGTGTCTCTGAACACTCCCCCCATATGCCATTGATCAGACGAGCAAATAATCCCGGTCCAAACTCACACTATTGATTGAGTCAATGGTAGTGATGGGAAGTCCGATTCATTTCCGCAAACCAGTTCTTTTGGACAGTTTGTTTCCATGAACCGGTTCAAAAAGCGATTCAGCGGTTCTTTTACGGCACCATGTAATGTCTCTAGCACGTAATTCTAACATCCCGGAGTCATGGTTTTCACGCTCAAACATTTAAATAAAGCCATATGTGAATGCACATTGCTGATTATTACCTTTTATTTAATTAAGTTATAATAATAATGCCATTTATTGTCATCGGTGTTTCATTCTGTGATCCTGCATTTCGAAAACAACTGATATTGATTACATCTTGGAAAACTTTGCTACATTAAACTTTTGCACCTAAAGCACCCAATACAGACACTGTGCTCAAACGTGGATATGTTCTAAGTGTCTTAAATTTTATTTAACAAAACTAGTCATAAGAATATTTCTAGTACGTTTTGGTTGTCATTAAAGAAACAGTTCGCTCCGTGCTCGTTCATGTCCTCGGTACACGCACGCTCATAGGATCAGCAGCTCACACATCAGACTCCTCGGTAATCCTCGGCAAACTTCGACAGTTTGTGGACGGGCTCTTTCGGTTCCTTTTGAGTCGGACACGACCGAAGAGCTGACTTTCGATTCTGCCTGTAGGTTTGATTCCTTCATTTCGAACAGGTTCTTTGGTTCAATAACCGGTCTAGTAACTCGTAAGAGCCGTCTGCCTGTATGATTCCAACTCGTTCATTTCGAACTCGGTGTCAGGCTACTAGTCATCTGCATTTAATTAATGAAATTCAGTTTCTTGAAAATGTCCATCATAGTTAGCTACACAATTAATGAAGTCTAATTAAAAAAAATACAACTAGAAAACTAATATATTATTAATAATTTGTATTAGTAACATCATCGAGTAAAAATGCCTACTTAATTCTCGAGAACTTCATTTGCAGATATTTTTAAAATGATTCAAAATAACACAGAAAGAAACATCTGTTTTATTTGTTTTATAAATGTTTTATTCGGATACTATTAACGTCTCAACGCATTGCAAACCCTCGGTAATCCTCGGCAAACTTCGACAGTCAGTGGGACCGGCTCATTCGGTTCTTTTTGAGTCGGACAGTTCAACGTGCTGAGTAGCCAGTACATTTACTTCAGCTGTGGGTCTTATGTCATCAACCCGGAACTAATGTTCGATTCAATTCGATGTTGTGAACCGGCTTGACTGGTTACTTGCTGAGAATTGGCTCGAAAGAACGTTTCGTTCAAGAATTGGACATCACTAGTCAATAGGCTCTTTTCCACCATTAAGCCGAATGGTTCTTGCGGAATCAGGATTAGAATGGACTTACTGGGCAAGTGAGTCACTGAACATTCCAGGCCAGGAATGATTTGTAATTGACCCATACCAAACCGTGCTGAAGTGGAAACACTACTGGAACCGTTTCTCCTACGTGCCTAGCACCGTTCAGACCAATGGTTAAAAAAAAACTTTATGTTGCTACGTCGGGCTGGCTGGGATGCTCAAACAAACAGAGCAATGTTTTGAAAGCATCACAGAGCCACAGTGTTTAAATCAACTTGCTAATAGTTTACTTATATTTGTCTCTGCATATTGAGCTGGGGTATATTTTAACATCTGAAATATTGAATTTCCATATATCGCAAAAAAAATAAAAAAAATAAATGACGAACCATATCAAGACAAAACTCGATATTTCGAAATTTGCAACATTGTTTTCTGTCCATCTGATCACAAATGAAATGACCTGTCAAACATAATCTTTCTATCGCTTGATTTTACCCCTACTGCGCTTTATTTTTCTACACCGTTTACATGGTTCACACAAGGTCCTTGAAGTGCTTTAAGTGCTTGAATTTAGCTTTTAGAAATGTAAGTACTGGTTTCTGTTTCATGACAACATACACTAATCACTGTCAGTGTGTTACTGCATGATAATAAAGCGCAATAAAGTCAGAAAAGACAAAGAAAGCGTTAAAAAAACAAAACGGTGCGCTGTTTCTCCCAGATGCGGTTGAAACATGTCAAGCAGAATTATCCATTATTTTAGTGTATTACCTGTATTAAAGGACCTTCAGGTGTTTGTGCTTGTCATCTGTGTTGATAACAGACACACTAAAGAAGATCCGTGAAGCTCTTGTGATTGTGTATGTATCCGCTTTTTTTAATTGTCCGATTGGACGGTTATCTCCTTTAAAGCCGCTAGTAAACGGCAAAGTTTAAGCTTTTGTTTTGCGCAGCGGTTGATTGACAGGTGCCAGGACACATGCTGGACAGATTAGCGTTTACACCTCAAATGCGACGTGGTCACATGCATTTTTTGACCACATTCATATGTGGTTTTTGTGTTCCGATCACAAAACGTTTTAGACCCCGTTTGGACCTGTATTTAGGGCTGAACACATGTGATCGGATCACCCGAAACACATCTTAATACCAGGTGGAAACGGGATCTGAGATGCACGTTTGCTCAAAATAAAAAAGTAAATAAATACAATTTTGTTGCAAAAGTGTTGTTTTATCGAATCGAGATTATATAGAATCGTGAACCTCATATCATACATCAAACCGAATTGAGAGATAATCATATCGTCCCATCCCTAATCATCTGTGATGTATGCATGATAAAAGGTAGTGTTATCACTATTCCAACAAGCTGCTTTGTCTTTGTGGATTTCAAGGGACACACATGAAAGCCTCTGACAGATAAAAAGGTGTCCACTCTGTGGTTATCATGGAAAAAGGAAAAAGGAATTGAGTTTATTTATGACGCTAAAATAAGTGGGTTCTTTCTCAGGGTTACCAGGGCATGGTGGATGGAGGTGACAACAACATTAAAGAGGCGTCATGGGAAAGTGTTTCCAGTATGTTACAAGTGGTAAGCAAATTGTCGGTTTAAACACAGGAGATGCACTGCAATATTGTTGCATTATTCCCGTAATAAATTCATACAGATTAACTGCATTCATCAGTATATTCTTATTTGTGCTACCTAAAAGTAAGGCAATCATTTTTCTGGTTGCACAGGGCGGTACTGTGATTGGCAGTGCACGATGTAAGGATTTTCGCTCCCATGAGGGACGTTTGCGTGCAGCTTTAAACCTGGTGCAGCGTGGCATCACGAACTTGTGTGTGATCGGTGGAGATGGCAGTTTGACCGGGGCTAATCTCTTCAGGGAGGAGTGGAGCGGTCTATTGGATGAGCTTGTCCAATCAGGTAACAAAGTAGGAGGAGCCTAAAAGTGGGAAGAATTTTTAGAATTTGTTTTACAGTGTCCAATAGCATAACACTATTTCTCCAAATGTCCCTCTTCTCTTTTCATCCCTTTTGCCAATTTATCTGTCTCAATCTTTCCCTTTGTCTCCAAGGTCAAATCAGTGAAGAGGCGGCCCAGACTCATTCTGCACTGCATATTGTTGGGATGGTGGGTTCTATAGACAATGATTTTTGTGGGACCGATATGACCATTGGCACTGACTCAGCACTGCACAGGATCATCGAAGTGGTGGATGCAATAATGACCACTGCACAGAGGTATATACAAAAACCACCTACCCCACCCTCCACTTTCTTATACTGGAGAGTACACCACCTATTTTTACCCTCTCCATCCCTAAAGCAAATCCCAGCCATTTCAATCAAATTATATTTGCAAACATTTTGAGTATCAAATACATTACACCACATGGATATGGGTTTGAACACTTAAAAACCTTTTATAAAAGATAAATTGTAGAGTATTTTCAAGTTGTTTGTCTTGTAGCCATCAGAGGACGTTTGTGCTGGAGGTCATGGGGAGACACTGCGGGTAAGACCCACCATTTAAAAATACTAAAAAACAAACAAAAAAATAAACAAGAATGATCATATTTAAATTTGTATTAATCTGTGGCTTGTGTGTGTATCTGCGCATGCGTGCACATGTGTGTGTAGGTATCTAGCTTTAGTCAGCGCGCTTGCGTGTGGTGCTGACTGGGTGCTGATTCCAGAAAAGCCTCCCAAAGATGGCTGGGAGGAACAGATGTGTCATAAACTATCAGAGGTAACACACACACACACACACACACATGTTGGTGCGGCTATCCTTATGAGGACTCTCCACCAACATAATGATTTTTATACTGTACAAACTATAGATTCTATCCATTAACCCTAACCCTACCCCTAAACCTAACCCTCATTGTTTTACATTTTAAAAAAAAACATCGTTTAGTATGTTTTTTAAGCGATTTGAATTATGGGGACACTAGAAATGTCCTTATAAACCACAATTATAGCATAATACCCTTGTAATTACCGGTTTGTAACCTAAAAAAATGTCCTCGTAAACCATGCAAACCTGCCCACACATACACACACACAAACACATACAAATACATACACACAAGCATACAGCCACCCAAAGCAAGCATTGTTCACCCAAAAATGAAAGTTCTGTCATCATTTACTCACCCTCATATTGTTCCAAACCTGTATGAACTTCTTTCTTGTGTGATTACAAAAGTAGATGTTAGACACATTGTTAGCTTCAGTCACCGTTCACTCAGTTTTGTTTACCTGGTTTGCTGCAAGGACACACAGAAGTCCAAGTTCCGCCAGGTAACTGAAATGACTGTGCATTGACTGTGCCTACTTAAGTGATTCATACTGTTTTGGAATGATGTTGTAGGGCCGTGTTTTCAAGTTGCAGTTATCTACGGGTTAAAAAGCCAATGACAATTGCCCACATACCTACTGTAGAGTAGGGCTAAAAAGAGGAAGAAGATTATGTGGCAACAGTTATTATTATTCTATGTGTAAACACTGCAGATTCATCATGCATTATTCACAGTGGAGACAGTTTATTCCACGAGACAGCTGCACAGTTTAAGTAATTTTATGACAGGTGTGCACGACATAACCCTTATCTGTTGGGCCCTTGAGCAAGGCCCTTGACCCTATCTGCTCCAGGAGCGCCGTATCATGGCTGACCCTGCACTCTGATCTAAGCTTAGCTGGGATATGTGAAAAAAAGAATTTCACTGTATATGTGCAAATGTATAATGTGTGATAAATAAATAAAATTATAATTAATTATTATCTTCCTGTGAAACAAAATGTTGGAAAAAGGGGTCTTTATTTTCTATTTAATTTGAGTATAATAAAAGTTTTATTATAACAAAAGATTTTTTTTAACCATGCATTTTTGAGCTGCCACTTGCATTTTTCACATTTTAAAAGCCCACTATTTACACATACTGTGGACTAATTGCCAAAAATTGGTCTCATTTTCTCTCTCTCAAAAAAAAAAAAAAAGAAAAAAAAAGACTCAAATTATTCATAAATAATATTGTATATGTTTACAATCTTATGATGGATAGAACTTTTTTTGAGAATAAAAAAAATTATTTTTCCTCTATCACCTTACATCACAAAATGCAGATCTGAAATGTATGTGGTGCTATACCACATTTTAGATACTCGTCCATAGACATTCAGTCTAATTTTCAGTTCATGCACCAGCCCCATTGTTTCATCAAATATCTCAGCCTCTGAGTGGACTAGAAGCTTAATCTAGTTGTTATTAGAAAGCTAAAATCCTCTCCTTTGAGATAATGTATTTTATCATCAATATTCAATAACATATATTTCTGATAATTTGTTTAGCATGCTTTTCATGTATTCGGAGACTTGGACATTTTATGTGTAAACATTTTTCGTGACAAAGCGCCTCCAATTGGACCCACAACAAGTTGAAGAGGTTATAAGAAGTAGGTGGTTTGATAGCGTTAAAGTAAACAATGATTATAACAGCATTGTTAGCATTTGCAAAGGAATAGTTCACCCCAAAAATGAAAGTTCTATCATCATTTACTCACCTTTATCCCATCTCAAACTTGTATGACTTTCTTTCTTCTGTGCAACACAAATGAAGATATTTTGATGGAGATAAGAGGTGTTTTTGTCCATACAATGCAAGCCAATGGGGTCCAAAACTTTCAAGCTCCAAAGTGACATGAAGGCAGCAGAAAGGTAATCCATACAACTTGAGTGGTTTAATCCATGTCTTCTTAAGAAATATGATCGGTTTTGGATGAGAAACAGACAAAAAACTCCTTTTTCACAATAAATCTTGACATCTGCAGTCTCCTTGGCAATCGTGATTTGAAGTTTGATTACACTTCCTCAGGCTTCACGCATGCACAGAGCGCTATACACTGTCTGTTTTTCAACCAAAACTGATTATATAACAACAGAAGACATGGATTAAACAACTGGAGTGTTATGGATGTATGCTGCCTTTATGTCCTTATTGGAGCTTGAAAGTGTTGGACCCCATTGACTTGTATTGTATGGACAAAAACACCATCAAAATATCTTTGTTTGTGTTCTGTGTTCTGCAGAAGAAAGTCATATGTGTTTGAGATGGCATAAAGATGACTAAATGATGAGAGAATCATTATTTCTGGGTGAACTATTCCTTTAAGTGTTACTTGCGTGTCCAAAAGTGTCCAGATACTTTTTGGGGCCACTATTCATGTAAACACTTTCATGAAATGCATGCTCACACAGCCACAAATACACAAACTCATTCACACATGCCATTGCACAAACACACACAGAGTGTTTCAGTGCTCCAATTGTGCAGAGTCGTTTGCAAGGTTCTCGTCTTAATATAATCATTGTGGCCGAAGGGGGCCACAGACAGACATGGAAACCCTATCAGCCCTAATGCAGTGAACGATGTAAGTATCTCCTCTCATTCATACAAGTGTGTATGTGTGTGTAAATGGGTGTGTGTGCGTTCTTTTTCCTTGTAGAATCGTGCTGATAAGAAACGGCTTAACATCATCATAGTAGCTGAAGGTGCAATAGACCAAAACAACAAACCCATAACCACAGACTACATAAAGGACGTGAGTAATGCACAGCTACAGCCCTACTGCCCTTTCTGCCGTAATCATGCATATGCATCATGAAAAATTAGCTTCTCTATGTACCTGATTTGCCTTTTAACTGCACTCCTCCACTCTCAGCACACAATTTCAGAATACTGGGATGCTAAAGTCTGGGAGCAGAGAGTATACTGGGAGACTGGAGTGATAACTGGAGTGATCATTTTCATGAAACCATATTGCTGAGCACAGATGTTGTAGTTTAATTGTTAAAGATCAGGGCTGGAAACGGAAAGGTTGTAAGTTCGAAACCCCATCAGGAGAAAATTACAGTTGCGCCTGTAATAAGTATACTGTAATCACTTTGGATAAGGCATGAGGTAAATGTTAGATTAGCAGTTAACTAAATAGGTCAAGTTTATCAAGTGAAGCTTTGATTTTGACCTGACAAAACATTTTCCGAAAGTTTACACTAGTTTGAAAAGTTTTAACTCTGTATTCCTCATTGGCTACCACTCCTTGTGTTCCCGGGTCAAAATGACCGAACCATTTAAATGGTTTATAAATCTCACATAACCCATATATTATCATTAAATATTGCATTAGAAATTATTTTTTACTTGGTTTCTAGCAACTAGAACAGGTTTTGTACCTCTTTTTGGAATTGATTGAAAATAGACCTAAATTACCTGAGCTAATGCAACAAAAGTTTTGCATTAAAAAATAGTTTTTTTATGGATATTTTTAATTTACTAAATTAAATACCATACATACAATTTTCTGTCCTGTTAATCACACTACTTTGTTTTAATGTTTAACCAGAAATTCTTTTTTTTTTTTACTTTTATTTTGTTAAAAATGGCAGAAAGTCACACTTGTGAAATTAAAAATCTCTCATTATTAATGTATTTTCACTACATCTTTTTGATAATTTGATTTCTAGTAATTAGAACTGGTATTGTACTTCTTTTTGGAACTTATTGATTTGATCATAATCTTGACCAACCGTTTAGGAGATTTCAGTCTTTTCCAATTCATGTAGATAGGAGCTGCACTGGCATGACTGGAAATAGCCTCCCGAGAGCATTCCAAAGATGGCCGACAGTAGACTGACTTGCTTGAAAGATGTTGACTTAAGACAGATCAAATGCCTTTTGTGGGTTTGTTTACATTTGAATTGCTTATAATTGGAGTTTGAATTAACGAGCATTCCGTTGCCCCATTTGGACATTCCGTCAATGTAAGTCTATGGGATTTTTCCCTTATTTGATCGTCCACTGTGCGAAAACCATATGTCAGATCAGTTTGAAAAGACATAGCACACTATTCCAGAACAGAATTTTCTTCATTTATTTAAATAACTTTTTAGATTAGATTTTTGGTAAATTGTGTGTTTCCATGTGATTTTTGATTGTTCATGGTGTAGTTTACTGAAATATCTTTATTTAAATCACGCATATTTTCTCTCATAAAACGCATGCATGTCTGTGGTTGCTGAGCTTGTCTTTAGAATAATTCAGTGTAGATACTGTATAATGCTTTATTTGTGCATGTGTGCTCTTCATAAGACTTTACACATTTTAATTCACGGTGGAGTTTTGGGGTTGATTTCCAAGTTACGTCTGATGTTAATAAATATTAATTGATCATAAAATATTAAAATAACTTGCCATTAAACATTTAATTTAATTCATGGCCTTGATGTATAAGTGTATGAGAAATCGTACATTTTCTGTTGAAGTTATGATGATGCATTGACCCCCTTCTGCAGCTGGTGGTCGGGTGTTTGGGGTTTGACACGCGAGTCACCATTCTGGGTCATGTCCAGAGGGGAGGAACGCCCTCTGCCTTCGACAGGATTTTGGTATGATCCTAACTTAAGAAATCCTGAATTTAATGATCAAATTTAATGATATTAAATTGACTCTCTTTTGTTTGCTATCTTCACTCTTCCTCTGTAGGCGAGTCGTATGGGTGTGGAAGCTGTGTTGGCACTGTTAGAAGCGTCTCCTGGGACCCCAGCTTGTGTGGTGTCTCTGTGTGGGAACCAAGCGGTCAGGGTACCTCTGATGGAGTGTGTTCAGATGGTGAGAAAGTAACGCAAGAATTTGATTCCAGGGAGAAATAACAGGCTACTGTCTGAAAGCATTGTTTTACTTTAAAACAAATAAATAAAAAATGGGCAATAAATGCATGTGAATAGGGCATTTCTACATCTCTAAGGTCATCTGTAACATCGATACAGTGATATCTATCAGTATAAAGTTCAAGACTACTACTAGTGCTTCTGTATGTACAGTACATGTATAAAAAAGAGCAGCTTTGAATCACTAGTTGGACCAGTCGATCAAATGTTTGGTTTCTACCATAAGACAATGCCTGCACAAAATGGAATTTTGTTGTATTTGCTTTCCTGGTTTACTTGGTTTAGGAGTTTTATTCGTTGTTTGTCATGCTTTAGACCCAGGAGGTACAGAAGGCCATGGATGAAAAGAGGTTTGAAGAAGCAGTAAAGCTGCGTGGCAGGTAAGCCATAAAAATTATGATTTAATCGTTTAAGCATGTGTCAGTGTCAGCTATATTACATCTAGGGCTGGGTACTGATACAGATTTCCCGATTCGGTTCCGATTCACAAGCTCTCGATTCGATTCGATTTTGATTTAGTTTCGATATCAATTAGTATGGATATATTTCAATTGAAATGTCCCCTTTTCTTACATATGAAAGAAATTCTCTCCCAGCTATGAAAATATAAATTTTACTAATTAAATATTATAACTTTTTTTATCATTTTGGTCACATTTTAGCTTTTTAAAAATGAACAAATTCATGTATTCAATCAATAAATATGATAATATATTGCATATATTATTTTTTGTTACATGTTTATTGATTAATACGATAACTTATACTATTTACAGGTATTTACATAAATGTATTGAACGTGTTAAAAATAAAGTACTATCTCTTTAGGAAAACCTGCAGTTCTTTAAAGAGTGTCTGTAACTGAGCACATGTTAATGAGAGAGACTCGAATGGCTTTATCTCATCTGTGCTATGCCTGATTAGTTGTTTATTTTTTTGATCAACAACTGACTGTAAAGAACAGAAAGGGTACTAAAAGATACATTATTCAATTATAAATAAGTTGCGTGGGTCTCGTCTTTGGACACACATTACACGGAACATAAGGAGAATACCAATATACTACACAATTACTGGTAAGTGAAATCGAAATATTTAACAGCCAGTTGCCAAATATATAAATTTCCTCTCATTGTATTGGAGGGTTGCGCATAGAGTAATAGATCGATCTTGGGATCTAAGAATAGATATCAAGATCGTTCAAATGAAGATTGCGATGCATCGGCAAAAATTATATTTTTACCCACCCCTAATTACAGCACCATAAAGTTTTATGAGAATTTTGTTTTGTAGAAAAATATATTTTAAATGAACACAACAGGAAATGTCTGAATGGCTTTAAAATTCTTCTTTTTTTTTTCTTTGAAACGTTTTAGAAGTTTCGAAAACAACCTGAACACCTACAAACTCTTGTCTTACCGCAAAACTGATGCTGAACATCCACATGTAAGTCAGTTTAAATGATGGAGAAATGCTCATGCCGTTGTATGGTGTACAGCATGTTGGCTCTGATTTAGTCTTTTTCTATGACACTAACCACTGAATTTGTTTATTTATTCTTGGAGGGATGAGGATGGAAAGGAGAAAGGCCATTGTCATGTATGTACATGGAATAAAATAGAATAAAACAAAAGTGTAGAAAATAAATACTGTTATATAATGAACAAGTTATATAATAGTATATTATTTTCGGGATATCAACCTGAGCTTTTCACTATAAATAAATATTTTCTCCATCACTTCACCTCTATATTCTATTGCAAATTAAAAGAAATCAAATACATGTTGCACTGGCTATAGTAAAATTACATTACCAACAGAATTATGTATATAGGTACCAGCTACCTTTAACTTTTTTTTTTTTTTTTTTTTTTACACAACGTTAGGGTTAATAAAGTCAAAGCTTTCATAACATTTTAAGTTTCCAACTTGTTATTACACATTTGATGAAAATGTGAACAGGTGTTACTAGTCAGAAATGAACAGTGGCACATAACCTCAGACATAAGACTCATGGATTACAGTGTTTTCTGAGGTTTTTCTGAGGTACACACAAATGCAGCTTAATCCAAGATTTTGTTTTATATGGTTTGTATTATAGAACAGATTAGACTTTATGCTGTTCTATTTTACAAACATTTCCTGCATGCCTCATGCAGCCTGCATGAATGAATTGTTACTCTGAGCTCTGCACACTCATTTTGGGAAATATTGTGTGTGTACAGTATTTTGTTATTTATATGTGAGATAACATTCTCCTTTTTTCTCCAGAGTACGTTTAATGTGGCCGTATTGAATGTTGGCGCACCTGCAGCTGGCATGAATGCGGCTGTGCGTTCAGCTGTCAGGGTGGGGATCACAGAGGGCCACACAATGTTTGCTGTTAATGATGGTTTTGAGGGATTCTACAAGGGGCAGGTAACACTGCAGACATTCTGCTGCAACACTACACAACTCACTTGAAGTCTACATGTGATTAAACATGCATGCTTACAGGTTTAGTCCAACTCAGTAAAGGCAAACTAAGTGACCAAATTTATGCCCAAAAATGTCTATTATTGAATTTTGGAGCCATGCCATTGCAGAAATGTTCCACAGTCCCATAACTGGTAAACTAGTATACTCGTTACTCTATACCTTTTTCGATGGCAGAAATATTCCATAGAGGGGATCATACTACGATTCTTAGGCATGATTCTCTTATGCTTTTAGATGCCTTTTTTCATTACTTTAATGGACATCGTCTGTTGCAAATTAAAAAAAGAGAACGAAATGGGCCTCGTCATATTGCAAAGTACCCATGGTCTGTGTAACACTGTGTGGACTGTATATGCATGTGTGTGTATTTGAATGAATCCCTTGTCAAATGAGATAAACAGGCATGATTACAGTAAGCCCATTATTCCCTCCCACAATCCTTTGCTGCATTGTGGTCAGTGCCATTTTTAACACAGTGTAGCATCACAGATCCACGTCATGCCACTTTCATCTTTCAGAAGAGAAGTGGCACTGATGCATGGATTTCCTTAAATGGATAATTCAACCAAATAAGAAAATTCTGTAATAATTTCAGCAGAGATGCTGATGATATGATTTGCTCTGTTCATCCCCTCCTCTCAGATAAAAGAAATTAAATGGGGTGATGTTGGGGGCTGGACAGGCCAGGGCGGGTCCCTGCTAGGAACAAAAAGGTGAGATTATAAATATAACCAGAAATGTTCAATAAAGCAAACACTGATATGTATAGATTTACATATTAACTTGTAATACAGTAATAGGGATTTTAATGAACAATCTATGATCGATTAGTCGTCGTTAAAAATGTGATCAATTAAGCTTATCGATCGTCAGTTGTGCATTGTATGTCACGTGCTGTCAGCGACAAAGAATAAAAAACACAGCTTGTAAAGATGAAGGTCAATGTAATCATGGGGCGTTTCTCTATAGGTAACATTACGTTTACTGCATAAACCGTGATAGTGTGTTAAAGTACATGACAACAAGCACTGTTGATCCGTCGGTCTTCCTGCATGGCTGGGTCTAAAGGGGGGTTAAGGGGGCATTGCCTCCCTATATTTTCCAGTTACTCACCTCCATCTGGGTGGTGGAGGACAAGTCCCAGTTGCCTCCGCCTCTGAGACAGTCAATCCGCGAATCTTATCACATGGCTCGTTGTGCATGACACCGCGGAGACTCCCAGCACGTGGAGGCTCATGCTACTCTCCGCGATCCACGCACAACTTACCACACGCCCCACTGAGCGCTAGAAGCATTAATCGCGACCACAAGGAGGTTACCCCATGTGACTCTACCCTGGCAACTGGGCCAATTTGGTTGCTAAGGAGACCTGGCTGGAGTCACTCAGCACGCCCTGGATTTGAACTCGCGACTCCAGGGGTGGTAGTCAGCGTCAATACTCGTTGAGCTACCCAGGCCCTGCCGGCCTGAATGTATTAAAAATACACTGAACTGAAAATATATTAAGAGGAAAATAACATTACTCGCATTTCTTAAATGTATTTATTTAAATTATATTTAAACAGTAGGCACATGCACATATGTCGGTGACTGTTTCATGTTTTCATGTTTCCTTGTACATAAAGTAATTTTTTCTCTGATGCAACGTTGACGTTTTCAAGTTTGCATTAGAACAGTTGGTTGGTCAGAAATCAAACTTTGTATAAATAAAGCTTTGATTGAAGAAAAATATGCATCTTTTGTTATTGTTAATGATTAATTGATTTGTTTATGCATTTTTAATTAATTATCATTAAAATGTCTTAAAATGTGCAACCCTATATAGTAATGAATAATGTTTCTAAAATCCTGCAACAACATTTACAGAACTCTTCCAGCAAAACACGTTGATAAAATTGCAGAACAAATGAGGATTCACAACATCAACGCTTTACTGGTTATTGGAGGATTTGAGGTATGTACTGTAAATTAATAGTTACTATTTACAGAATTCATATTTTTTTAGATTTACTCCAATACAATTGTAGTTACACTACAATTTTACTGTAAAATAAGAAGTAAAATAGATAATTAAGTTAAATATTATAAGGAATGAGGGCCTGGTTAGTGAGTGACTCCAGCCAGGTCTTCTAAGCAACCAAATTGGCCTGGTTGCTAGGGAGGGTAGAGTCACATGAGGTAACCTCCTTGTGGTCACTATAATGTGGTTTGATGTTGGTGGGGCGCGTGGTGAGTTGAGCGCAGATGCCACGGTGGATGAAGCCTCCACACGCGCTATGTCTCCGTGGCAACGCGCTCAACAAGCCACATGATAAGATGCACAGGTTGATGGTCTCAGACACGGAGGCAACTGGGATTCATCCTCCACCACCCAGATTGAGGTGAATCACTACATGACCACAAGGACTTAAAAGCACACTGGGAATTGGGCATTCCAAATTGGGTGAAAGAGGGGAAAAAAAAATATATACATATATATATTATAAGGAATTGGTTCCATAACAGTTGTAACTCATATGTAACCATATTCACTTATTTAAATATGGTTTTAAGCAGATAACATACATATATATTGACTTGACATATCAGGAATCTGCGGAAAATATCTAGATATATTGCTATCAACTCTTCCCTCTCCTGATTTGTTCAGTATAACATGCCGTTATAGTATGTCTGTTCTTTTACTACTTCATGCTATTACTGTTTATATTATTTAATATATTAAAATTTGTCAGTTACAGGTAAAAAACAACAACAACAACAACATTTTGCTTTTGGATATTCCTTAGTTTGCTGTTATACTGTATAAGATTCTGCAACCAAAATGAATAATTCAAAGACATAAAATCTCATTATATTGGGCATCTCATTATTATCTTTTTATAATGACAGAATTTTATAATTATATTTTTTAGATGTAGCATTTTATATTATATGCTGGGCAGCAAAACATCTCTCAGATGCCATTTGTCTATAAAAATATGTCATTTGTTTTGGGTAGGTCATATTTCCAGTGTCATCTGATGTCAGAATCCTACCTCAGGCCCTCAAACTGGTCACTACGTACTGTTTACGCAGTCAAAAAATTGTCACATCTTTGGTCTTTTGCTCATTCTTATCACCTTGAGTGATTTCATATTCATGTAGCCTAATTTCACAGACTTATAGTAACGAATCAACAGACGGGAATCTGAAACTCTACAGAAATACTGTACCTTCAGTGTCCTCTTCTCACCTACTCTCATAATCAAAGTGGGCATGGCTCTTTGCCCCTCCCCTCTCTTATAATTAACCCATAATTCTGGCCAGTGACCCATAAGACCTTGCTCTGACTGCAGGCATATCTGGGGCTGATGGAGCTGCAAGCAGCTCGTTCCAAACACGCAGAGCTTTGTGTTCCCATGGTGATGGTCCCGGCCACTGTGTCCAACAATATTCCTGGTTCAGACCTGAGTATTGGGGCAGACACTGCCCTCAATGCCATCACGGACGTAAGACATCACACACTTGTGTCAGAGTGTGTGTTTGTGTTGGGTGGTGGGCATGTTCGTTTGTCTGTCAAGAGCACTGTTGTGTCATTAAGAAACTGTATACCGACTGGTCAGGGCTGCCGAATGATGGCCAACCTCCCTGCCCAACAATACTTGAAGTTTAAACAACCTTTTGGGTCCAGTTTAACACACTATAACAATTGAGATAAATAGATACTATTAAAATACATACTTTTATGTAAAGAACAGAAAATTAGGTAGAGCTTTATTTGGTGGTATGAGGTAAAACTGTATTTAGTTAGTTAAAGTAGAGCTGTATTTGATTAGATAAGGTAAAGCTGTATTTAGTTCATGTAGAGCTGTATTTATTTAGGTAAGGTCGGCAGTGTTTGGTTAATTGACGTAGTACTGAATTTGGTACTTGAGGTAGAGCTGTATTTATTTAATTAATGTAGAGCTATATTTAGTTAGTTAAGGTAGAACTATATTTAGTTAGTATAGATAGAGCTGTATTTAGTTAACCCTTGTGCACTGTTCATTTTAGACTCGTGGCCAAATTTGACCAAAAAACAATAAACGTGTAATTTATTTTTAATTTTATGAAAGAAATGTAATTACAGCAACTTCAGTAAAGTACAAAACACTAAAGTAGTGCATTTTAAAGTGCTTATCTACTTTACATTTCTCAATTACACTATTAAAAAACCCACACTTCTATAAGTTGAAACGTGAAGAAAATATGACAATGTGTCATGCATTACGGGCATATTGCTGCCATCATTGCAACAACAAAAAAAGAAAAGAAAAGAAGAAAAAAATAGTTATTGTCTCACCCCTTCATTTCTATCTTTGTGTGTTTTGCATTGTGGCTGAATTATTTGTTTTATTTTACAAATTCCAAAACAAATTGCTCTGTGTTATAGTCTCACCCATTCATTTCCTATGGTCGGTCAAATTTGACCGTGAACAACGCAACTGACATTTTCCACACGGCCTAAACTCGTAGAATACAGTTCAATTTTGTTTGGTGAGTTCAAATGGCAAATGTAGTTAAAGTGTACAAGCCTTGAGCCACTCGTATGAATTATAACATTTTTATTAAAGAACAAAAATGGATTTTGGTCAAAAATGACCGAACAGTACAAAAGGGTTAAAGTAGAGCTACATTTGGTTAGGTGAAGTAGAGCTATATTTATTTAGTTAAGATTGAGTTGTATTTCTGTGTTTGCTTAGGTGAGGTAGAGCTGTAATTAGTTAAGATAGAGCTGCATTTGGTAGGTGAAGTAGAGCTGTGTTTGGTGGAAATGAGGTTGGCTGTCACTGCACCCTGACTGTATCGGTGTGTCTTGAATCAAAGCATGTGGTCACACAGCACAACCTGGTCCCCAGTCTTGAACCTGACTTTTGCTTTTTATATGTTTGCACAATTTACGTGTGCGTATTTGTATTTACATGGAAGGTCTGGTCCATCACAAAATGTTAATTATAACCACTCCATTTAGATTTGTTTTATTTTAATGCCTGTGCTTATTAATATCTAATGATACCTTGAAAAATTGTATATATATATATATATATATATATATATATATATATATATATATATAGACAGCATTTGTGCCATGCTGTCAATTTCTACTGAAAATAATTTTTTGGGGGGGGGGATCTGTTTACATTATGCCACAAATGCTGCCTATACACATTTGGTTGCTATTAACCCAGAATAGTCCTTCAATCTTTCATTAAGTTCAATTTAAGTGCAATTTATAGCATGCTGTTTTGGACCTGGCCTGATCTTTTGTGTTTCTGTCTGAACGTGTGTGATTCAGGGCCTGGTTGTGCTGGTGTTTAGTCTGATTGCACAGGTGTGTTGAGACGGTCACACTGAGGCTAGCTAAATTACATACCTCTGACGCCATTCAGTCAATTGAATGCCATGCCCACAAGTTGGAGCTCCTTCTGGTGGATAACTATATGTTTGACCTGGTCCTCCTGAGGCACTGTAAAAATGAAAAGACACTTGAGGTTCTCTGCATGGCACACTGGAAAAAAAATAAAAAATAAAAATAATAAAAAAAATCCCCGCTGTTGAAACAGTCAGAACTAAATTATTCCATTTATATGTTCTATTTTAAAACTCTAGCATCACATTTACAAGTGACTCACATCACATCCACAATATGTAGCCCTCCAGGGTGTCTGTCATAAGTGAGCCACGGTTCTAATGCATGTGCACTGCTGCAGGCCTTTGAAAGTTTGCTGCAGCTGGTTGATGCCCGCAGCAGCTATGAGGAGTTCTGTGTGCCCATGTGCATGGTGCCCGCCACCATCAGTAATAATGTAGCCGGCACTGACCTCAGCATCGGTGCTGACACCTCACTCAATGCCATAGTGGAGGTAAGACACCCCCACCCCGCCCCCCGGAATGCCTAGATGTTACCATAACGAATAGCACAGCAGATATGAGTTATAAACATACAGTAAAATGTTTTGTCTGTATCTTTAAAGGTCCACTAAGTGCTTTTTTGTTTATGTTTACCTGACCTGTTAGTCTACCAACTGATACGACAGTCAGTGGTCTTGGTCTTTACACTGACTCTGTCGGCATGGATGTAGCATCATGCTCACATGGAAAGAATTACATAGTGCACCTAAAAGATGCATAAAGTATGTAAAGCAAATGTATTTACTTTATTTATAATTAAAATGCTATATCAGATATATATATGTAACATATTATGCATTAGAATGATATATTATACAAAACTGAAAACAATATTATATATTATTATAGTTTTAATTTAATGCATACCAGGGAGTTGAATTGAGGAAATCATAAAGAAAATGTTTTTCCAGGGTTTACATGTAAATTTGTTTTGTCCCTATTTAAAGGGATAGTTCACCCAAAATTGAAAATTCTCTCATAATTTACTCACCCTCATGCCATCCCAGATGTGTGACTTTCTTTCTTCTGCTGAACACAATGATATTAAGAAGAATATTAAGGCTCTGTAGGTCCCATACAATGCAAGTAAATGGTGGCCAGAACTTTGAATGTCCAAAAAGCATATAAAGGCAGCATAAAAGTAATCCATATGACTCCAGTGGTTAAATCCATATCTTCAGAAGTGATATGATAGGTGTGGGTGAGAAACAGATCAATATTTAAGTCCTTTTTTACTATAAGTTTTCCTCCCTGCCCAGTAGGTGGCGACATGCACAAAGAATGCAATTTGCTAAACACAAAAGAAGAATGTGAAAGTGAAAGTGGAGATTGGTAGTTAAAAAGGACTTAAAAATTGATCTGTTTCTCACCCACACCTATCATTTCACTTCAGAAGATATGTATTTAACCGCTGGAGTCATATGGATTACTTTTATGCTGCCTTTATATGCTGAGCTGAGATATTTTTACTAAAAATCTTTGTGATTAGCAGAAGAAAGAAAGTCATAGATATCTGGGATGATGTGAGGGTGATTAAATGATTAGAGAGTTTTCATTTTTGGGTGACCTATCCCTTTAATGCCCAGGAGCATTTGATATTTTACAATAACTATGCTTATAACATGCCCAAAAAGTGTTTTAGATGCCAATCTGAAAAATTCTAGTTTTTCATGTTTACTATTTTCTCAAGAAGCATGGCAACCATGGCTGATCACAAAAAAAAAAAGCACTCTAATTGTATTAGTTGAACAAATTCACAGGGACCACATGCATGTTCTTTGTTGTAGTGAACTTTATTTTGTGTGTGCTCTGCCTTGTTAGTGCACTGTGATGTCAGTATAATGTCTTTATAACGTGTAACATCCTGTATGACTCAACATAAATGGCTTGTCAGAACTGCTGCTATAGTCTGACAGTGGCTTATTCGTTGTGTGTGTGTGTGTGCAGTGCGTGGTCATAAGTGTGATAGAAAAACAGTAAAGATGTGTTTTATTTTAAAGCATTTTTGTGTGTTAGACGTGTGATCGTATAAAGCAGTCAGCCAGCGGTACGAAGCATCGCGTGTTCATCATTGAGACGATGGGAGGTTACTGTGGTTACCTGGCCACTGTGGGGGGGCTGGCGGCCGGAGCTGATGCAGCATATATCTATGAAGAGCCGTTTGACATCCGAGACCTTCAGGTGAGGGAGAAAGCTTTTATTTTTTTCTATATTCACTGCAATGTGTTATCTGAATTGTTTCCAAAAAAGTACTTTGGTCGTTGAATATAGCTCTACGCCAAACTGAATATAAATCCAGCTCGCAACCTAGATTCTCTAAATGCACCAATTAAATGTACCAAAAATGACCATGGCATTCTTGAAGTACTATAATAATATCATGGTAAGAATATAGTATAATATAATACACTGCCTGGCCAAAAAAAAAGTTGGCGTTTGGATTTAAATAAGCAGATACTTAAGAGCCTATGATTGGATCATTATTGCAGTGATTAATATGTTTCAGCTGGCAACAATTCTTTTAACCCTAACTGATGCAGTGTGTAGCTTCTCATTTCTTAAACAACCATGTCGGAAGACGTATCCCGTGGTCGTGGAAAAGATGTTACTGTGTTTCAGAAGGGGCAAATTATTGGCCTGCATCAAGCAAAGAAAAAAACTAAGGAGATTGCTGAAATCACTGGAATTGGGTTAAGAACTGTCCAACGCATTATTAAAACCTGGAAGGATAGTGGTGAACCATCAGCTTCGCGGAAGAAATGTGGTCGGAAAAAATCTTGAATGATCGTGATCGGAGATCAGTAAAACACTTGAAGTCACATCGTAAAAAATCGACAGTAGAACTCACGGCTATGTTTAATATAAAAGTAAGAGCATTTCCACACGCACAATGCGAAGAGAATTTACATGATTGGGACTAAACAGCTGTGTGGCCACAAGAAAGCCACTTGTTAGTGAGGCTAATTGGAAAAAACAACTTAAATTTGCTAAGGAGCATAACGATTGGACTGTGAAGCAAAGGAAAAAGGTCATGTGATCTGATGAGTCCAGATTTACCCTATTCCAAAGCGATGGGTGCGTCAGGGTAAGAAGGTAAGCGCATGAAGCGATGCACCCGTCATGAATAGTGCCCACTGTACAAACCTCTGGAGGCAGTGTTATGATCTGGGGTTGCTTCAATTGGTCAGGTCTAGGCTCAGCAACATTATGCGGCAATAAAATGAAGCCAGCTGACTACGTCAATGTACTGAATGACCAGGTTATCCCATCAATGGATTTTTTCTTCCCTGACGGCATGGGCATACTCCAGGAAGACAATGCAAAGATTCATCAGGCTCATATTGTGAAAGAGTGGTTCAGGGGAGCATGAGGAATTATTTTCACACATGAACTGGCCACCAAAGAGTCCTGACCTTAATCCCATTGAAAGTCTTTGGTATGTGCTGGAAAAGACTTTACGGAGTGGTTCGACTCTTCCGTCATCAATACAAGATCTCGGTCAAAAATTAATGCAACTCTGGACGGATATAAATGTTGTGACGTTACATAAGGTTGTCGACACAGTGCCATGGCGAATGCACGGCATAATCAAAACTAAAGGCGGTCCAACCAAATAGTGCGTTAGCCAACCTTAGTTCAACACTTGTATTTCAAGCAACGTACATATGCATACAGCGTGGGGTGATGGTAAAGCAACTTAAATTTCTAACACTAATTGCCACATTCTCCATTATTTACAATTGTTTTGTCAGACCAACAACACAGCCAGGTAACTCCTCCCCTTTCGCTACATACGGCAAGCTTTAAGCGCTGAGTGCTTCAAGTGTCCAACATTCCACACTCCGTTTTGACGGTTGAAGAAGTGCATCATCTGGGTACCCGTAGTACACTTCTTTTTGTTGCATTTTCAGTGTAAACACACTACTCATACTACTTACACTACAAAAGGGCGTAGAGTAGTGCAGAAGTGTGCGGTTTGGGATGCACCTCATGAAATATTGATTTGCGCCAAACCTATGTAATTATGTGAGAAGAAAGACATTGGGGAGTCTCTAGAAACAGCTGAATTCCACCTTGCGCAGGAGTTCTGTTGGCATTTATTTTGTTCCAAATGTTCAAATGTTCCAAAATAAACACAATTTTGCTGCAGGATTTTATTTAACTGCTCATTGTCCCACTTAAACAAAACTACTTGCCAAATAAATGAATAAATGGACATGAAACATTGATTTGAGCTGACATGATTTTATTAGCTTACTCGCAACTGACCTGCAACACCCGGATGATCTGTCTGATTTCACTTTATCCCCAGATATGCAACTGTTATTCAGACCGCTTGATGGCGCCAATCCCAATCCCAATCAAGTATTCCAGAGAGCCGTGCAATAAATATTTGTAATATATTCTGATACTGTACCATGCCTCCTTTTTCGTTTATAACAGACAGCTTGTAGTGTCTATGCTCAGATCTTCTCGTTTTTTATTTTGTCCTCACTGATGACAGAAATTATGGAAGAACTTTTGACACACTGTTTCAAACTAAACATTTAGGCATGCACATGCGAACATTTACATACAACTGGACAATTCACACATTTACACAAACCAGTGAATTTGGCTGGAGTGGGGTCTAGGGTGAAGTTTGCCCCCTTCTGTTAGACACAGGTATTACAGTCTTCTCACCTTCCCGTCCTCTGTCTGCTCTGTCCCAAACACAGGGGGAAATATTTAGCAGTGTGTACTATTTAAGGAAAGAGAGAGTAAGAGCAAGCGTCATCTCATGTTTTTTATGAGTGCTCTATTTTTTCAGTCTAACGTGGAACATTTAACTGAGAAGATGAAGACCAGCATCCAGAGAGGATTAGTGCTCAGGTATGATTCTACATACATGTAATGCACGTGAATAATCTATCTGTCTATCTATCTTCTGTCTGTCTGTCTGTCCACCCATCCATAATTAAATAATGTCTTGAAAATGTGTATGTTTATGTGTTGTACAGGAATGAGAACAGCAGTGAGAACTACACCACTGACTTCATCTACCAGCTGTACTCTGAAGAAGGCAAAGGAGTATTTGACTGCAGGAAGAATGTCCTGGGACACATGCAGCAGGTACACACACACACACACACAAACACACATTAGCATAAATGCACACACGTAGTTTTGATTTATGCTATAATCTGCCATGTTATATGTCCTGTAGGGTGGTGCTCCATCCCCATTTGACAGGAACTTTGGCACCAAGATTGCAGCTAAAGCCATGCAGTGGATCTCCAAGAAGCTCAAAGAGTTTTACAGAGAAGGTAGAGAGAAATCACTCTTGATTTTCTGCCATAAGTATCAGAAAACTTGAAGCTTGCAAGCTGAATGAACTTTTTCATTGATAAGTTCCATTCTCCTATCCAGTGTTGGGGGTACTCTGATGACAAAGAAGTTAATTACTGTATTCTAATTACTTTTGTAGTAAGAAAAAAGTGAAGAAACATTCTAAATTCTTGTAATCAGATTACAGTTACTGACTTTCAGCGAAGTCAACTACATTTAAGTACATTCATTTGGTTACACATTTCTAAAATATTATGTAGAATACATTTAAAAAAACCTGAATTATTTTCATATTTACATCTGCTTGCGTTTCTGTGACATGGTGCTGAGTGGATGACTTGTATGCAGCAATGAAAAAGTAGGAAATATATTATTTTGGAATAAAAAATGGTTTTGAAAGTAACTTTAAAGTAATTAGTAATGAGATTACTTTTTCAATTAAGTAATCAGTATTACATCGAATTACAATGTTAGAGAAGTATTTTTCCAGACAGTTTCCACAGGTTTAAATGACCAATTTTTGTAAACATTCACAGATTTCTTGTGACTCAAGTTAATTATTTTCTTTTGCTCTTTGTATTCTGCTTTCCTTGGTTGGTTCAGATGATGGTAAATTGTTTACATCTCTAAGAATTTGTATCTGTGGTTGATTTTTTTTTTTATCATTGTGATTGCAATGACTCCTACATTGTGTTTTTTGGATGTAACTCTAATTGGCAATTTTTTAAGTCACTTATTTACTGTATTTGTTCGCATTATGTAGGCCGTGTGTTCGCAAACACTGAGGATTCTGCGTGTTTGTTGGGGATGCGACGCAGGGCTCTGGTCTTTCAGCCCGTTATACAACTCAAGGAAGAGACAGATTTTGTGTAAGACAACATGCAGATGCAAACACATTCCCAAAGCTGATTCTATAATCATGGATAATATAATGGTTTTAATAATTAATCACATTTGTTTTGATTTCCCTTAAGATCCTAAACAGAGTGAATGAAATTTTAAAAGTGCCCATATTCTACACTTATATACCAGTTTTTCATGAAGTCCACTTATGAATTGTAAAATTACTCATTTAGAAATTTAGTTTGACCTTGACCTTTTTCTGTTCTCTATCTGAGCCTTAGGCCACATCCACACATTTTTGTCTGTAAACACCTTACTTTGGCTACATTTACATCTCTCATTCACACTAGAATGCCGATTTCCTCTACCAAAAACAGAGCATTCAAAAAAGCTCTCCCATTATACTATTGGACAATGACAGTTTAGAGAAACTGAAAACTGATTTGTGTGGATGTGACCTTAAACCGGCTGTTTTTGCTGCTGTATCTTTGATATGTCTCTATGTAAATGACCTCTATTATGATTGGCTAACCTTTGCGTACCAGCATAGCTCACACTGTCGTTCATCAGCCAAGTTGCTAAACACTAAATAGACATAAATGTGGATTGTATGTTTATGCGCTCGTGGTTGTGACATCAATACCATGATGATTTATGAATTTCTGCATGTTTGCAGCTTGGTTTTCATAATTGGTCTGGGTGGATTAGACAGGGAGCTTTGGGTTATGAACATTTGAGTATGTCTACATAATAAAGGTAACTATTTTATATGAAAAGAGCAAGGAAAATCCTGTTTTGAGAAGAGCAAATATATTAACTTTTTTTTTTTTTAATCGAGAAAAAAAAAAAAAGACAAATTAGCCAAGCACAATGGCCATTCCTGATGCTTTCTGAAATACGTTTTTTTTTTTTGTTGCAGTCACAGGATCCCAAAGGAACAGTGGTGGCTCAAACTGCGTCCACTTATGAAGATTCTGGCCAAGTACAAAACCAGCTACGACGTGTCCGATTCAGGCCAGCTAGAACACATTGTCCGTCTGAGAGCTAAAGACAACTCCGCTGTTTAAAACCAGCTGTGTAAACCATGTAATCTTGCAAGTTTAGATTTATTTATTAAGGGGAGGATATGTGCTAGCATTCCACCACAGATCTATAGTAATCTGTATTGACCTTAACACAATCGTATTTATAATCAGTTCACATGAAACTGTGACCATAGACATAAAGCCAAGAGGTTCATCCTTAAATGTTAGAAGTGTATTGTAATGATGTCAATTGACCATCCATATGCTCAAGCGGTTAACTAGTCAACCCTGTTTACCGGGGCAAGTGGTATATTTTGTGAATATTCGATATATATTCATTAATTAATTAATTTACAGCTTATTTTCATTGAATATGGAAATCTATAGAAATGGTCCTGCTCTACTGGCTGTCAGTGATGATACTCCATTTCAGAGATGTGTTTGTGGAGCATCAATTCCATGGAGTCTTCCAAGCTGCTGTCCTGTGTTTTCTGTCCTGTATAGTACAGGCACTTTGCACCAAAGCAGATGTTATAGTGTGTTTGTCCTATGATGTTTTTGTGTGTAAGCCACCAATGCTGCATAAACTCCCTTTAGAATGTAATCAGTGTGGCTTGTCATTTATGAGTTTATTATTAAGAGATCATAGTTGCTTAGATTTAGACAATGCATGTAATATAAAAATACTCCACATTGCACATTTATTGATGATTTGAAATTAAAATATATAAAGCTCAAATTTTCTTGGTGTCATTATAATTCTATACATCCCATAAATAATCTTACTATTTCACATATCTTTGACTCTCAATCACAAAATCTGCAGAATTGTGCTGATTTTTAAATTACTGTAAAAAACAATAATAATACTGTAAAGGTCAGCATGATCTATAAACACAATGTGCTGAAAAAGTCCAAATAAGAGTTATGCTCTGAATCAGGTAGCTTCATAAAGCACTTGAAAATTCAAGAGCAGTTCTGTTCAGTATCTGGCGAGTCTGTTCTCTAACGGAACCAGAATGTAAAAATGATTTGTGCGTATTCCTGGAGCATGTGCATGACTTTCTCGTTCCAAATAACAGGAAGTGAGGAACAAAACATGTTATTTGACCACCCAGGATGGGTCTTTTCTGATGCTTTCATTTTCTGGTCCTAAAATAGCCACACCACACGTCTGCTGGCCAATACCCAGATACCTGTTTCAAAAAAAGCATATACATTTTTATAATATTTTACAATACAATAAGGTTGTATTCATAAACATTAGCTAACATGAACTAACAATGAACAACAGTTCTGATTAATGTTAATTTCAAAACATACATTTTTTAAATGTAAAGTTGTATACATTAACATTAGTTAATGCATTATAAACTACACATGAACTTACAATGAACAACTGTATTGATATAAATTAATATTAACCAAGATTTAATGCTGTAAAAAATATTGTTTATAGTTAGTTCATGAAACCTAATGTATTTAATAATGTTAACAAACAGAATCTTATTCTGGAGGAACGAGTCGAAATACATTTTTGTGGTAATCAACATCATGCCACAAATGCTGTTGACTGAGCTTAACTTGTATTGAACCTGGAATATTCCTTTAAGCCTCTTTACCTGCCAGCAACGTCGATCAGGTTTTTATCAGTTACGGCGAACAGTCTCTCTCTATGCCTTTGCTTCATTTCATCTGTAATACCATTTAAAAAACGACCCAAACCTGCAACACAGTGATGATGTCATTGTGAATCAGAGTGCAATATTCAAGCACACAACAACCTGAACATTTACAAACAGAACAGTCATACACATCCCAGAACCTAAAAATACAACAATCTGAACATTTCAACAAACACTCCTACATATCCAAACAAACAAGAATCTAAACATTTAAGCAACAAACACAAAAACACCTTCACAACAATCAGAAAATGTAAACACAAACACACCCTCACGTCTTTGACACATTAAGACAATCGAAACATTTTGTGGATGAGTGGATGTTTGTGTTTAAATGTTTCTGATTGTTGTTTAAAACACAAAAACACCACAATCTGAACATGTAAACACCCATGCATCTAAACATCTGCATAAACAATTTGAACATTTAAATATAAAACACCCACACATTCAAAGATCTAAATGAACAAGAATTTTAACCTTTAAACACCAAACATTTAAGACCCACACATCTAAATGAACAACACTTTGAACATTTAAACACCAAACATAAACACCCACACATTGGAATGAACAACAATCTGAACATTTACACATAAAACATCAACACATTCAAACATCTAAATGAACAATCAGAACATATTGTGGATGAGTGGGTGTTTTTGTGTTTAAATGTTTCCGATTGCTGTGTTTACACAACACAAAAACACCACAATCTGAACATGTAAACACCCAACACCCAGGCATCTAAACATCTGCATAAACAATTTGAACATTTAAACACCAAACAAATACCCACACATTCAAACATCCTAACAAACAACAAATCGAACATTTAAACACCAAACAAACACCCACACATCGGAATGAACAACAATCTGAACATTTAAACACCAAACATAAAATACCAACACATACAAACATCTAAACGAACAATAATCTGAACATTTAAACACCAAACATAAAATACCAACACATTCAAACATCTAAATGAACAACGATCTGAACATTTAAACACCAAACATAATACCAACACATTCAAACATCTAAACGAACAATGATCTGAACATTTAAACACCAAACATAAAATACCAACACATTCAAACATCTAAATGAACAACAATCTGAACATTTAAACACCAAACATAAAATACCATCACATTCAAACATCTAAATGAACAACAATCTGAACATTTAAACACCAAACATTGAACACCCACACATTCAAACATCTAAACGAACAATGATCTGAACATTTAAACACCAAACATAAAATACCAACACATACAAACATCTAAACGAACAATAATCTGAACATTTAAACACCAAACATAAAATACCATCACATTCAAACATCTAAATGAACAACAATCTGAACATTTAAACACCAACATTGAACACCCACATTCAAACATCTAAACGAACAATGATCTGAACATTTAAACACCAAACATAAAATACCATCACATTCAAACATCTAAATGAACAACAATCTGAACATTTAAACACCAAACATAAAATACCATCACATTCAAACATCTAAATGAACAACAATCTGAACATTTAAACACCAAACATTGAACACCCACACATTCAAACATCTAAATAAACAACGATCTGAACATTTAAACACCAAACATAAAATACCAACACATACAAACATCTAAACGAACAACGATCTGAACATTTAAACACCAAACATAAAATACCAACACATTCAAACATCTAAATGAACAACAATCTGAACATTTAAACACCAAACATGAACACCACACATTCAAACATCTAAATGAACAACGATCTGAACATTTAAACACCAAACATAAAATACCAACACATTCAAACATCTAAACGAACAATGATCTGAACATTTAAACACCAAACATAATACCAACACATTCAAACATCTAAATGAACAACAATCTGAACATTTAAACACCAAACAAACACCCACACATCGGAATGAACAATAATCTGAACATTTAAACACCAAACATTGAACACCCACACATTCAAACATCTAAATGAACAACGATCTGAACATTTAAACACCAAACAAACACCCACAAATCGGAATGAACAATAATCTGAACATTTAAACACCAAACAAACACCCACACATCGGAATGAACAACAATCTGAACATTTAAACACCAAACATAAAAACACCCACACATCAGAATGAACAATAATCTGAACATGTAAACACCAAACAAACACCCACACATCGGAATGAACAACAATCTGAACATTTAAACACCAAACATAAAAACACCCACACATCCAAACATCTAAATAAACAACAATTTGAACTACAGAAATATTACAGAGACAGGGACAAACACTACTGTAAATTCCTGACCTTTATCTGAGGGGGCAACAGGTGCATCAACAGCAGAAAAAACAGAGAGCTTTGCCTCATCAATATCCTGCTGGGTAAACTTTCCTGCTCGTGCCCACTCTACTCCGCCACGGAATGCTGATAAAGTCTGGGTGGAGTTTGGATCCCTGAGAGATTGTCATGACAACAAGACAAAACATGAGCGACTTAACACAAACATTAAACTATATAAAAGGAAACCAACTACAAACTAAATGGAATGTTGTAGAGCTTGTAGACTGTAAATGTATTAAAGATCTGTAGTCTACAATAAATGTATTGGACGTACCTATAGGAATAAAATGAGAACAGGCCACCGCCTCCCATTCTAGCCCCGCCTCCATAAGCTCCACCCTTTTCTCTGATCTCTCCATGCAAGAATTTTGCAGTCATCATCCTTCCTAAAATACACAGACTGAGAGATTGCGACAGAGAAAAAAAAACAAACACTGTGAGCGAGTGTAATGAACTTATATTTATAGAAGTCAGTGTGTGTTTGTGTTGTACCTGGCGTAATCAGCGTGTGAGAACGGGACTGTGCGTACACACTCGCTGACAAAATTCACAGGAAAGGGAAGCTGGAAATACGTCTTCATCTGACAGGGTTTAAAATGAGGCTCCTGGGAGGATGAATAGGAGAGAAACATCTTACATAGTCGAAACAAATGTCAGTGTTATCAATGTTGTGATAATGTTGTATAACTACACTTACGGAAATGAGTTTCCTACTTGCAGCTGATCCAGCTTGAGGATCCAGTGACCTCTGTGGATAAACGCACAAATGTGTGATTATGTGACGTAAACCATGATTCCTCATTTAACTGAGTAAAAAAACCTTTACAATCATCCCAGTTCTCTCTGTAAGAAATTAAAACAAACAATACAAAATACAACTTCTCAAAATACTTTGGTAAATTAACTGACTAGAAGGTTTACATCGTTTATCTAAAAAAAGAATAATAGACCATAATTGCGCTTAAATATAATGCAACTTCAAGGTACAAAACAACCTAAGACTTGGTGTTGTAAGTTTTGTAATAATAACTTGTGAACAACCAATATGTTTTTTTTTTTTTTTAAATGATTGATGCCATACCAATAGCTAGTTAGCTGGGTTGCTGATGGCTGATACAATACTGATATATGTATGATATAGGTATATACAATCTAAGCATAGTTATATGCTGAAATAATTGAAAACCGAAATCGGACATTATTTATTGACAAAACTGATTTTGGAACTGACACAAGGAACGCTTCTTTTACATTGGCTAAGCGCAGACACGGTTATCGGCCGATGTTGATACTCAAAATGGCCAAATATCATCCGATTTAACTGGCCGGTAAATTGGGCTATCACTAATATTAACAGTAATAAAGACAGTATAAGTTCATGAGTTAGTCACTGATGTCTGACGTCTCACCTCGACAATGGTTGGCCTGACAGGTTTGCGCTCCTTCCTATTTGCTGCTATATTACCAATAAACCTGTCGACTTCGCCAGCGGCATCAGCCATTTTCTGGGGAGTGGCATTCACTGCACACCTGAAATGATGACATCATGATTCTTAACATTAAAAAGGTCAAAGTCTGATTAAAAAAAAAAAAAAAATGCACTGACTACATGAATACTTGCGATAACTAATAACAGTCACTCTAGGAAGAGAAAGGACGTTTCAAGCCTTATTGATGGTAGTGTTTTTAATAAATTGTGGATACCTCCAATGTTTTGTTTATTATTCACTGTTGTTATTTACCTCGTGCTGTGTTGCTACTTATTTTTTTTTATTGTTGTTTAAATCAAGCTGTTGTTTACCTCATGGTTTCTGGATTGAACAGGTGTCTTTTTATCCTGGGAAGTTTCCTCAAAACTGATGTGAGATCAGTCATTTCAGCTATCCTTTTCATAAACTTTACCTGAAATTAAAATATGTAACTTATCAAATTAATCTAGTAGTTTACCAACCATTCAGTTTTATTATTGTTAATTAAAACAAAACAAAAAAAATAACTGAAAAAATAACAATTGGAAACTACATAAAAATAAAATTTCTTGACTTCAAAACTAAAACTAAAAATGATAAAAAAAATAAAACTAATCTTTTACGACCCACCTTCATTTAACTTGAAAACGCCACTTGACAGTGATAACACAAGACAAAATTAAATCAGTAAACGCATGCACTAAGATTTTAAAACTGAAATAAAAACTAAATATACTGAAACCAAAAACACAGAGAAAAAAACAAAAAGAACAAAAAAAAAAGTCATAGTTTGAAAAGTAACAAACTAAACTAAACTGAAAGGACACTTAGGAAAAAAAAAAAAAAAAAATTCAAAACTACAATAACTTTGCTACCATGTTATTTCTCCCAAGCTCTAAAAGAGCGGCCACAACATCACTCACCTGGTCCATTCCACCGAACATCTCCTGCAGGTCAGCTGTGGGTGTGAGGGATCGAGCTGCCCGTGTCATCGCGTACATGTGACCAGAGTGCGATATTCCATTGGACAGTTCCTGAGCTGACATCATTACCAGTACACGCAGACGCTCCTCATCATCAAAATGAGGGCTGGAGATGTTGAATAAAAAATTTATTTTACTCTTACAAAAACTTACATTTGCAGAGATTTATTAACACTTTACTAGTGTAAATTTCTCAACAGAAATTTGGGCCCCCCCCCAAAAAAAACACAAAAATAAAATCATATTTGTTCTGTCCCTTTAAAAATGTTTAGAAGACTGACCTGTTGAATATGTCACTCCACAGATCAAACATATCAGGTAGATTCCTCTCCAAACATGAGGAAGTGAGGATAATACCCTACAAAACACGCAGACAGGTATATAGACACGTAAACATGGATTAAATACTTGCCCCAGTATTTAACAAAACTTTTCAGGTCATGCGGCATTAGAGGTCGACCAATAGTGGATTATGCCAATACTGATATCTAAGGTGGAGGAAGAGGCAGATAAGCGATTAATCCGCTGATAGTTTTTAAAATCGATTTATAGAATGTTAAGAAATTAATAAAATGACAAAGCAAAAACCAGATTTTTGATAACTTTGCAAATGTATTAAAAAGAAAACTGAAATATCACATTGACATAAGTATAAAGATCCTTTGCCATGACACCTGAAATTTAGCTCAGGTGCATCCCGTTTCTCTGATCATCTTTGAGATGTTTATACACTTTGATTGGAGTCCACCTGTGGCAAATTCAATTGATTGGACATAATTTGGAAAGGCACACACCTGTCTATATAAGGTCTCACAGCTGAAAAAGCATATCAGAGCAAAAACCAAGCCATGAGGTCAAAGGAACTGCCTATAGAGCTCAGAGACTGGATTGTGTCAAGACAAAGATCCGGAGAAGGCTCTAAAAATTTTTGGCTGCATTGAAGGGTCCCAAGAGCACAGTGGCCTCCAAGATTCTTAAATGGAAGAAGTTTGGAACAACCAGGACTCTTCCTAGAGCTGGCCGCCTGGTCAAACTGAGCAATCGAAGGGGCAAAGAGCCTTGGTAAGAGATGTGACCAAGAACACGATGGTCACTCTGGTTGAGCTCCAGAGATCATGTGTGGAGATGGGAGAAACCTGCAGAAGGACAACCATCACTGCAACACTACACCGATCTGGACTTTATGGCAGTGGCCAGACAGAAGCCTCTCCTCAGTGCAAAACACAAAAAAAGCACCTAATGGTCTCTCAGACTGTGAGAAACAAGATTCTCTGGTTTGATGAAACAAAGATTGAACTGTTTGGACTCAATTCCAAGCATCATGTCAGGAGGAATCCAGGCACCGCTCATCACCTGTGCAATACCATCCCAACGGTGAAGCATGGTGGTGGTAGCATCATGCTGTGGGAGTGTTTTTCAGCAGCAGGGACTGGAGGACTGGTCAGGGTTGAAGGAAAGCTGAATGCAGCAAAATACAGAGATATCATTAATGAAAACCTGGTCCAGAGTGCTCAGGACCTTAGACTGGGCCGAAGGTTCAACTTCCAACAGGAAATGACCCTAAACACACAACCAAGACAATGGAAGAGTGGCTTAGGGACAACTCTGTGAATGTTCTTGAGTGGTCCAGCCAGAGCCCCGACTTGAACCCAATCAAACATCTCTGGAGGTACCTGAAAATGGCTGTCCACCGACGGTCCAATCCAACCTGACAGAGCTTGAGAGGATTTGCAGAGAAGAATGGCAGAAAATCCTCAAATCCAGGCGTGCAAAGCTTGCCGCATCATACCCAAAAAGACTTGAGGCTGTAATCGCTGCCAAAGGAGCTTCAACTAAGTACTGAGCTTATGGTCTGAATACTTACGTCAATGTGATATTTCAGTTTTTTTTCTTTTTAATAAATTTACAAAGCCATCAAAAATCTGGTTTTTGCTTTGTCATCATGGGGTATGGAGTGTAGATTGATGTGAAAAAAATAAATAATTGAAAGCATTTCAGCATAAGGCTGCAACATAACAAAATGTGAAAAAAATGAAGGGGTCTGAATACTTTCTGAATGCACTGTATATTAGTGCTGTCAGTCGGTTAATTTTTTGTAGTTAATCGCTAAAATTTTACACCCTATATACTTATTTTACGGTAAAAATTCATTTACACTATATGACCAAAGGTTTGTGGACACCATATGTGCTTGTTGAACATTTGATTTCAAAACCTTAGGCATCAACTTCCCCCTTTGCTGTAATAACAGCTTCCACTCTTTTGGGAAGGCTTTCCACTATACTGTATGTAGTAACATGGCTGCAGGGCTTTGCTCTCATTCAGAGACAAGGCTATCAGTGAGGTCAGGAACTGATGTTGGTCGATGGGGCCTGACTTACAGTTGCTGTTCCAGTTCACCCCAAAAGTGATCAGTGGGGTTCAGGTCTGGGCTTTGTGCAGGCCGGTCAATTTCTTCCACGCCAGACACAGTAAACCATTTCTTTATGGACCTCACTTTGGGGGCATTATCATGCTGGAACAGAAAAAGGCTATCCCCAAACAGTTGCCACAAATTTGGAAGCACACACAGCCCAAGCCATTACATAAAGAAACATTACAAATGTTCTTTACTGGATTTAATGGAGTAACTAAATTTGTTAATTAGAAGGGGGTGTCCAGAAACTTTTGGCCATTTAGTGTATTTCCATCTTAGGAAAGAAAACAAAACAAAATGTAACAGTATAATGCTTTATTAACATTTTCCAAATAAAGTCTTCCACAGTATAAAAACAGAAATGCACTAAAATAGCACCAATTCAAGTAATATTAAACGTCTCCTAAACGTCCCTAACTGGGAGTTTGACTAAATTCCCAACAAGTGTTTATGCTGGTTAATGGTAACATCATATTGTATTAACAGTAAATGTGTAAATCGCGATTAAGAAAAATGGACGGGTGAAACTTTAAATCACATTAATAAAACTTTAAATTAACGCGTTAATTCTGACTGCTCTAATATATATATATACACACACACACACAGTGCATCCGGAAAGCATTCACAGCGCTTCACTTTTTCTACATTTTGTTATCTTACAGCCTTATTCCAAAATGGATTAAATTCATTATTTTCCTCAAAATTCTACAAACAATACCCCATAATGACAATGTGAAAGAAGTTTGTTTGAAATCTTTACAAATTTATTAAAAATAAAAAAAAAAAAAAAAAATAAATAAATAAATAAATAAATAATCGCATGTACATAAGAATTCACAGCCTTTGCTCAATACTTTGTTGAAGCACCTTTGGCACCAATTACAGCCTCAAGTCTTTTTGAGTATGATGCTACAAGCTTGGCACACCTAGTTTTGGGAAGTTTCTCCCATTCTTCTTTACAGGACCTCTCAAGCTCCATCAGGTTGGATGGGGAGCATCGGTGCACAGCCATTTTCAGATCTCTCCAGAGATGTTCAATCGGGTTCAAGTCTGGGCTCTGGCTGGGCCACTCAAGGACATTCACAGAGTTGTCCCGGAGCCACTCCTTTGTTATCTTGGCTGTGTGCTTAGGGTCGTTGTCCTGTTGGAAGATAAACCTTCGCCCCAGTCTGAGGTCTAGAGCGCTCTGGAGCAGGTTTTCATCAAGGATGTCTCTGTACATTGCTGCATTCATCTTGCCCTCGATCCTGACTAGTCTCCCAGTTCTTGCTGCTGAAAAACATCCCCACAGCATGATGCTGCCACCACCATGCTTCACTGTAGGGATGGTATTGGCCAGGTGATGAGCAGTACATGGTTTCCTCCAGACATGACGCTTGCCATTCAGGCCAAAGAGTTCAATCTTTGTTTCATCAGACCGGAGAATTTTGTTTCTCATAGTCCAAGAGTCCTTCAGGTGCCTTTTGGCAAACTCCAGGTGGGCTGTAATGTGCCTTTTACTGTGCCACTCTACCATACAGGCCTGATTGGTGGAGTGCTGCAGAGATGGTTGTTCTTCTGGAAGTTTCTCTCTCCACAGAGAAATGCTGGAGCTATGTCAGAGCGACCATCGGGTTCTTGGTCACCGCCCTGACTAAGGCCTTTCTCCCCCGATCGCTCAGTTTGGCCGGGCGGCCAGCTCTAGGAAGAGACCTGGTGGTTCCAAACTTCTTCCATTTAAGGATGATGGAGGCCACTGTGCACATTGGGACCTTCAATGTTGCAGAAATTTTTCTGTGCCCTTCCCCAGATCTGTGTCTCGATACAATCCTGTCTTGGAGGTCTACAGACAATTCCTTGGACTTCATGGCTTGGTTTGTGCTCTGACATGCACTGTTAACTGTGGGACTTTATATAGACAGGGGTGTGCCTTTCCAAATCATGTCCAATCAACTGAATTTACCACAGGTGGACTCCAATCAAGTTGTAGAAACATCTCAAGGATGATCAGTGGAAACAGGATGCACCTGAGCTCAATTTTGAGTGTCATGGCAAAGGCTGTGAATACTTATGTACATGTGATTTTTTTTAAAAAGTTTTTTATTTTTAATAAATTTGCAAAGATTTCAAACAAGTGCTGTGAATACTTTCCGGATGCACTGTATACATATATATATATATATACACACACACACACACACACACGTATGTGTGTTTGTATTTATACACACATACATTATATATATATATATATATGTGTGATGTGTGTGTGTGTGTGTGTATATATATATACACACATAGACACACACTAGACCAGATGAGACTTAATGAGAAAAAAGGTTTTATTATTTACAATATTTGAAGTTGGAGAGACGATGTATGTGCTGACGGTGCATGTTCAAAATAGTTGAATTTTTCTTTGTTTGCCCTTGCTTAAATTTGGAACACTTGATTATCTAATTATAACAAAATATACATTAAAGTGAGGATAAAAATATATATGAATATTGTGAATGGTGAAAGATTTATTTACAGCAAATCCCAACGTGATTGCTTTTTTTTTTTTTCACCTCTAGATGTCGATGTTATACCATAGAACCAAACCGTTGGTACAATCCTCTAGCACTGGCCACAGAGGAACATGGAGGGATTATAAAATAAAATAATCTCGGCAACTATCGATATAGATTTTTACAGATAACTGATATTTCCAAAAAGCAACTATCGGTACCAATATATCGATTAAACGGTATACCACTATACAATATAAGCTCAAACATCAAATAAAAATCTCAAGAATAACTAAAAATTTCTACATCATTTTTGCTTTTTTTAAATGCAATATAATTGTGTTTGCAGACAGAAATGTATCAGTAGCATGTGTATGTAAATTCACATGAAAGATAGGGAAAGAATGACTGAGAGAGCGAGATACCTGCTCATACAAATCAAGTTCATCAGTATCTGGTAAGACTTGCGGAGAGACAGACATTCCTCCAGTCTTCAGTTCAATACGCTGGGCCTGCTGACGATAATCCAACTCCCCACAGCCCAACCTGTAATTCAGTCATTTTAGACTTTATTTTCTGTCCGTTATTACTTAAGTTACATATTTCCACACAGACTGAACTGATTTTTCTAAATCACTACACGTTTGAAGGTAACAATGTAAGACAAAACAAATGATAAGGTTTTAACTATTTGGAATTAATACATTTAACTATGCATTATGTAGCATTGATAAAACCAGAAGTAGTCATAAAAATCATACTTGGTGATGACACTGCAGAAAAGGGGAACATAGATCTTCAGGTCTTCAGGGAGAGAGTTGAGGTTACACATAGCTCTGAAATAGACCATTCCATTAGTCGGCTGCTCACAGTACTGCACAGGTACACCACCTTTAGACAGACAAGAGAGAGAAAAAAGAAAGTGTGAAAGAGGGGGTTTATAAAATATATTGTGACTGTGTGGTTTGCTTCTATAGTTTAAAAATTGTTTTAAAGGCATAGTTTACCCAAAACTGAAAATCCTGTTATTTACTCACCTTTGTTCTGTACTTTGTTCCGATTTTCTTTCTTCCATGCAACACAATAGGAGAAGTTAGGTAGAATGCTCAGTCTCACTCACCATTCATTTTCAATGTAAAAAAGAAGCAATGAAAGTTAATGGTGACAGAGGCTAACACTCTGCCTAACATCTCCTTTTGTGCTTCACGGAAGCAAGAAAATCATGGATTTGGAACAACATGAGGCTGAGTAAATGATGACTGAATTTTATTTTAGGGTAAACTATTCCTTTAATGTCAGCTAAATGGCTGTGTTATTATTATGTAAAAAATTTTTACCGGCGGTACCCTGCTGTACAGGTGTGTAGAGAATGGTCGGCTCGATGTCGGACACCTTTAGTGCAGGTAGACAGGAAGCATCTTGAGTTGTGCTCTGAGCAGCCAACAACTGCAAACCTGAAAAAATAAAATAGCAACAAACCATCAAAACCTATACACTAGCAAACCTGAGATATTCTCGACCTTCCTTGTCTCATGATAACACCTTTCTCATAGATGTCTTTGCGGTCTGAATCAGTGAGATTTTGTATCTTCTGCTGTAGTTTCTGTTCTTCAGCTTTAGCCTGTTTCTCCAGGAACCTCTCATCAGGACTCATGGACAGGGTCAGCCTGTGTGTGTTATCCTAAAACACACGTACAAATGTTTTAATTCAGCAACACAATGCACCAAAAACACCAGTTTTTCTATAGCACTACCTGGACGCACGTTAGACTGGCAAAACATGTGGGCACAGCAGTCTCCCCTAACTAGAGCTTTAATGCATCAAAAAAATGACTAGACTAAGACTTTAGACTTCATACACCAAGTATAAGGTATTCAAGGATGTTTTCTTGGTGCATATCAAAACAATACACACAGAGGCACATAAAACAACTTCCAATACGACAAAAACACAATTTAGCAGCAAGACAAACAGAGCTGAAATTAAAACCTCTCGGTTAAGAAATGTACATTGTCAGGTAATGAGAGTTACAAGAAATTGACAATGTGCAAGTGGAAATATGGTATGACTTAATAAAGGAATACTACCTTAAAGTAGTGCAGGACTTTTCCCTGAAGGTAGCGTGGATTCTCCTTTAAACACTGTCTGAATCTGGACACACTCTCACTGATCTTTAAGAGCTGCACTGGATCACCATCATGATTCCAACAGCATGCAATGTACTGACGAGAGAAAGAGGCATATTTCTGTCATTCAATTGATGTGTATAAATCTAAATTTAATTTAAAAATTAAATTATTTAGTGTTAACATTTATACATATATATACACATACACACACACACATGTATTTTTATAAACTGGCGGCCAAAAGTTTGAAATAATCTACAGATTTTGCTCTTATGGAAAGAAATTGGTACTTTTATTCACCAAAGTGGCATTCAACTGATAACAATGTATAGTCAGGACATTAATAACGTGAAAAAAATTACAATTTGAAAAAAAAAAAATTCAGAACTTCTTAAACTACTTCAGAGTTCTCATCAAAACATCCTCCATGTGCAGCAATGACAGCTTTGCAGATCCTTGGCATTTTAGCTGTCAGTTTGTCCAGATACTCAGGTGACATTTCACCCCACACTTCCTGTAGCACTTGCCATAGATGTGGCTGTCTTGTCGGGCACTTTTCACGCACCTTACAGTCTAGCTGATCCCACAAAAGCTCAGTGGGGTTAAGATCCATAACACTCTTTTCCAATTATCTGTTGTTCAATGTCTGTGTTTCTTTGCCCACTCTAACCTTTTCATTTTGTTTTTCTGTTTCAAAAGTGGCTTTTTCTTTGCAATTCTTCCCATAAGGTCTGCACCCCTGAGTCTTCTCTTTACTGTTGTACATGAAACTGGTGTTGAGCGGGTAGAATTCAATGAAGCTGTCAGCTGAGGACATGTGAGGCATCTATTTCTCAAACTAGAGACTCTGATGTACTTATCCTCTTGTTTAGTTGTACATCTGGCCTTCCACATCTCTTTCTGTCCTTGTTAGAGCCAGTTGTCCTTTGACTTTGAAGACTGTAGTGTACACCTTTGTATGAAATCTTCAGTTTTTTGGCAATTTCAAGCATTGAATAGCCTTCATTCCTCAAAACAATGATTGACTGCCAATTTTTTTTACCATTTTTGATCTAATATTGACCTTAAGACATGCCAGTCTATTGCATACTGTGGCAACTCAAAAACAAACACAAAGACAATGTTAAGCTTCATTTAAAGAACCAAATAGCTTTCAGCCGTGTTTGATATAATGGCAAGTGATTTTCTAGTTCCAAATTAGCAATTTAGCACGATTACTCAAGGATAAGGTGTTGGAGTGATGGCTGCTGGAAATGGGGCCTGTCTAGATTTGATCAAAAATGACTTTTTTCAAATAGTGATGGTGCTGTTTTTACATCAGTAATGTCCTGACTATACTTTGTGATCAGTTGAATGCCACTTTGGTGAATTAAAGTACCATTTTCCTTCCACAACAGCAAAATCTGTACATTATTCCAAACGTTTGGCCACCAGTGTATACATTATATATAATATACTACATATACAACGATCAGCCACAACATTAAAACCACCTGCCTAATATTGTGTAGGTCCCCCTCGTGCTGCCAAAACAGCGCCAACCCGCATTTCAGAATAACATTCTAAGATGCTATTCTTCTCACCACAATTGTACAGAGCAGTTATCTGAGTTACCGCAGACTTTGTTAGTTCGAACCAGTCTGGCCATTCTCTGTTGACCTCTCTCATCAACAAGGCATTTCCATCCACAGAACTGCTGCTCACTGGATATTTTTTGTTTTTGGCACCATTCGAAGTAAATTCTAGAGGCTGTTGTGCATGAAAATCCCAAGCCTGTCTGGCACCAACAATCAACAATGCGAATATCTAATCAGTTAATCTAATCTAATCTGATTAGGAGCTTCAGTTAATGTTCACATCAACCATCAGAATGGGGAAAAAATGTGATCTCAGTGATTTGGACCGTGGTATGATTGTTGGTGCCAGATGGGCTGGTTTGAGTATTTCTGTAACTGCTGATCTCCTGGGATTTTCACGGACAAAAGTCTCTAGAATTTACTCTGAATGGTGCCAAAAACAAAAAACATCCAGTGAGCGCAGTTCTGTGGATGTACACCGATCAGCCATATAAATAAACACACAAAATATACACAGAATATTTTTAAAATTACTTTAAAAAAGCTCAAATAATGTCACAGAATTGTTTGTTTGAAATCTTTGCATATTTATTAAAAATAAAAAACTTAAAAGAATTAAAAATGTCACAAATGACAAATGTCTTCAAATTTGTTTGTGCTTTAATACCATGCCAACTTACATAGCTATTTTCATGGTGAAACCAAGTTCAAATGTATTAAATGGTATAGTGATTAAAAAGTCCATATATTTTTTTTGATACTCTAGAACTATAAACTGAATCTGGTCTTTGGCTACATCCACACTAATCTGTTTTCATTTGAAAACACCATTTTTAGTTTCCTAACATCATCGTTTTTCAAAGAATGCAGTAATGGAGAGCATTTTCGAAATACTCTATAAGGAGTAAAATACTTTTCGGTGAAGAAATACGCTGTTCTTGTGTGGATGAGATGCACAAACGTAGCGAAATCAATGCGTTTTCAAATGAAAAATTATTAGTGTGGATGTGGCCTGTGTTAAAAATCTCTTCAAAAGTGTCAGCTGAATAACACCATTTACTCAAGAAATAAAAACCACCACAATCCAATAAAATATGCTTCAGAGACAGTGGGAGCTTCACCTGAGAGTAAAATCGTATGTGTAAGCCAGAGTCACCTATTTGGCATTGGGTATAAATTATCTGGTACCAACGAATAGTAAAGCAGAAAATGCATCATTTTCCAACAGCGGGTTTTGTCACAAATTTAGTAAAATCTCTTAAAAACAACTTGAAAGGATTGTACTCACTAGTAAAGAAAAAGTTAATAAATGGGCCAAATATTGTCTCCTACAAAATGCCTAAAGGTGTCTGTAAGGGTTAAGGTTTGGGTGTATTTTACGCATCATTTCTTGTCTTCTACTATAACTATCAACAAAAGTGGAAAAAAGGCCAAACACAGATAGAAGTTGGGAGGTCCTCTTAAGTATAAGTATGTGTGTGTTCACTCACTGAAGCGAGAGCCAGACCAAAGCTGGTGGACTGATGTTTCATCTGAATCTCGATCTTATGCAACAGCGCTTCAATCCGCTCCTCTTCGAAACCAGTTCTGAAAATGTTCACATTCACAGTTAAAAAAACAATTCAGATTCTCTCCAAATGAATCCGTACACCTATGCACCAGGGTTCCCGTTAGCCGTAAATGAGCTTTTTGACCATTCAAATGTCAAATTCAAATATTGTCCTACACAATGTCCGGTGAAAATATTAACACGATGCATCAGCAACCCCTTAAGTTGATGCCATAAGTGTACAGTGTGATGCCATGCCAATGACAACAGAGGTTTAAATTTTCCTGAAGCTTGCGGAGTCCTAATCAACGACTACAGCAGGTTGAATCCTGCACACTGGCCAAAGCAGCCTGTGTTCTTCACGCTTCACGTGCCTACAGTAAGAAGCTACTCACTTCAAAATTACATCAAAACAGCCTTACGTTGCCGACTTCTGGAAAGGAGGACACCAGGCTTGTGTGCATCTCAAGTTGTAGAGAAACACTGACTTCACTTTTGCATGCAAAACGCTTTTGTACTGTGAAAAATCGGAGGAAAATAGTCATAAAAATAAAGAGCTAAAGAAAATTAGCCAAGGTGAGAAATGATATAACATAACCTAACTATTTGTTATTTTAATATTTATTTATAAACAAAAATATACGTTGCAAATTGCAGTTTAGTTGTTTTGTTTTGCCCCCATTGTTGAGTGTTTTATTTTATGGAAAAGCAGCGAAAACAAACAAACGTTTATAATACAAATTAACAGAGAAATGAAATGAATGGATTTTTTCCAATTTGTCCGGCAATCTTTAACATTCTCGGACATGTTGGCTGGCACAAAAATGTCTTAGCGGAAACTCTGCTACACACAGGATGTACTCAGGATTTGAGAATTTTTTGGTAGAACACTGAATCAGTACTCACTCAATGATATCATCAATGGTTTGGGCAATGATGTGTTTGACCTTCTCAATGTCATCTTCGGCCATGCCCTGAAGACCGATGGTGAAAGAGGCTTGTTTAGTGCTGCTGTCAAACCTGCATTAATAACACATTTTAAAGTTTCACTCTAACTGTAACAACGATGAAAGTCATTTTGGAAAAATAAAAGGACGTTTCAAACAAGTTGATGATCTGGCTTGCGTCATACCCCACTGATGAGGAGAAGTCAGAACCGATTTTGGGCTCGATCAGGGCTTTGTAGAATGGAGAGTTTGGACCAGAAATCATAAGGGAAGAGAGGAGCCTCAGGGTGAACATCTCAAAAACGTCTGTGATACTGCAACAGAAACAACACGTGCAAACATGCAACATGGTTAGATAGTTACACACCTTCAAAAGAGCATCTCAAGAAAACATACGGTACCCAGGTCACATTTTACTCTAAAATCAACCGGTAAAAAATTTTTTTTTTCATAATTGCTATGAAAATTGCACAATGCAAAAAAATATATATATATTTTCTATATATATATTTACTTACTATTAGTCCTAAAAAGACTTAATTTTCATCATGCAAAATGCTTATATGATTTAGGAAAGAACATCTTTTGTGATGACTAAAAGCTAAATAAACTAAAATGTGCGTGCGCACACACAGGGACATGTTGATGTATCCACTTACTTTCCAAGCAGATAGCTCATGCAGAGTGTGTTTTGTTTAGCTGGGTCAGGAGCCAGCATGTCAGGGCTGCAAGTCACATGATCTGCTCTCTGAACAAAAACAAAATATGTTAGATATATTGCCTCTAGTATTTTAGATATTTGCTGCAGTGTTTTTTCCACATGTGTTTAACTTACGGGTTTGTCCCAGTGTGTCTGGGGCGGAACTGCTGTGTTGGGTTCTGTTCTCTCAAACTTAGACAGAACTTCAATCTCTATCTGCCTCAGGTGCTGCTCCAATGGCAAGTCCCCATATGTAAAGAACCTGCAAACACGCACAAAGAATACTCAATGACTTACTGTTTGCTTTATGCTCACGCAGTATTATTAATAGGCTTTTATTGCGGCAGTCCAATCATCATAGATTCTGTGTACCATCTATACTGGGTGGTATTATGTGAGTACCGTGCATTGCTGGGGTGGTAGTGTGTGGCATGAAAGTGTTTTAGCTGTTCCCAGGTCAGGTCAGGGATAGCTAGCGGCTCTCCTCCAGACACCACAGAATATGTGTGATCCGGCAAGAGTTTATTCTGCAGGTGCTGAGCGTAGATTTGCTCATTATTAGACTAAAAACAAAACATACAGAGGTACATGACAGTTAATTAGAAAGTACAGTCTTAAAATTACTAAGACGACATAAGAAACCTTGGATCAATGAAACCACAAGTTATATTTCATCTCCTATTTTTATGCACGGACAGATGCAGAGATATATTCAGTATGTATGTGTACTTTACGCATACTATACATTTTTAGGGATGCACTGAGAATTTTGTTGGAAACTGAAAGCCTAACTAATTTGAAGCTATTTATATTTAAGGCTAATAATGGGTGTGAAGACTCATATTATAAATGTATATTGTTTTGTCAAAAAAAATAAAAAAATAAATCCGGCATAACTGTTTTATTGTTTATTTTAATATTGTATAAGAGTGTTTTAATTAAAGCTGCACTACAAAGATTTTTTGGTTAAAAATGAACAAAATTACATTGAGTGAACACTGCCTTTTCTTCTATCTTCATCCCAGTAAAACAAGTTGTTGCATCCCTTTTACTGCATTCTTTTGTAGATAGTCTGTTTAAACAGATTGGATAAATTAAAACTAAACCTAAAAGTCACTGTAAGTAAAAGATACTAATGGTAGTTTCCCATACATTTATAATAATCTCAAATTGTTTATAAATATGCACCGATTTGGATTTGTTCCACAGTTTTACTAATATACATATAATATACTAATATACAAATCTCCATTATAACTGCACTGCCAAAGAAACGATTAAGGCTAAATGAAACAAATCACTGCCAATGAAACAGTTAAGATTAAACGTCTTTTTTTTGTTATATTGCATATTTCCGTTTTTTTCCATGTTTAATACAGTATACATTGGCAAGAAAAAGTATGTGAAACTTTTGGAATTACCTGCATTTATTAAATTTGCCTTAAAAGTCTGGTTTGATCATTTAAGTTACAATAATGAACAAACACAATCTGTTTAACTAATAACACACAAATTATTATGTTGTTATTATTCATATCATTCAAACATTTACAGTGTAAGTTGGACAAAGTATAAAAACACTAAAACATATTGAGTTTGCTTTTCACAAGAAGCATCTGCTGACGTGGACTATGCCTCGCAAAAAAGGAGATCTCAGAAGACTTACGATCAAGAATTGTTGCTTTGCATAAAGCTGGAAAGGGTTACAAAGTTATCTTGAAGAGCTTAGACATTCATCTGTCCACAGATAGAAAAACTGTCTATAAATGGATACAATTTAGTACTGTGGCTACTCTCCCTAGAAGTGGCCGTCCAGCCAAGATGACTCAAAGGGCACACCGCAGAATGCTCAATGAGGTAAAAGAACTCTAGAGTGACAGCTAAAGACTAGATGGAATCATTGGAACTGGTTAACATCTCAGTTCATGAGTTTAATATACGGAAAACATTAAACAGGCATGGTGTCCATGGCAGGACACCATGAACGAAGCCACTGCTTTCCAACAAAAACATTGCTGCAGGCCTGAAATTTGCCAAAGAAAACCTGACACTCCACAACACTACTGGGAAAATGTTTTGTAAACTGATGAAACTAAGGTTGTATTATTTGGGAAGAACACACAGCATCAAGTATGGCGTAAAAAAGGCCCTGCAAACCAACATGAAAACATCATCCCAACGAAAACCAACTAATTCCAAAGGGTTCACAAACTTTTTCTTGCCACTGAATTTCATTCTTCTCATTAATGAATACTCTTTTTGTGTTTTTAGATTACAGTTGTATTGTGTGCATAACATTTTTAATATTACAGTATACTTTGCATTATCCACTGAGGCTTTAAAATGTAATAAAAAAATTATTAAGGGTCTTCAATCAAACTTTAATCAGTCATCACAGCTTTCACCTCTTAAATTTGTTTTTGTGTAGTACAAAATAAACAATGTGTGATTGATAAAACGCTTCAATAATCATATTAAAATATGTAAATAAGAGTGTTATTTATCTGCAACAAAGCAAGTAATTTTTCATTTAAGTGAATAAAATATTAACATGAAGAGCACACCATGACTCCGGCTACAGGTTTATCATCATAGGCATATTATTAGTGACATTTTATATGCATATTTGTAATATATAATTTAATAGCAGAGTAGAAGTTTCCTTACAAACACTCCCTTCATCTCATTGAAGACGACGCCCTTAAACACCAGTCGACTCGAGGGGTCTGTGGGGGTCTCGTGCTCCAGTCTCCAACCTTCCTGCCTAAAAAACACACACACAACCTATCAAATCCTGGTTATGTGCCAGAAATACAGTTGTGTGTGCATTTCAGTTCCATGGTCTGTACCAGAAATCCAGTTCTCTGAGACAGGGGAAGAAGACAGCATCCAGATAGACAGACAGGAGATTCTGGAAGTCTTTGGCATTCTGGGTGGAGAACGGGTACATTGTATAATCGCTTGCTGAGGAGAGAGATTCACATAATCAGAGAGACAGATTACAGAAACTCCTATACAGAAACTCAGTTCACCCATAAATGAAAACTGTCATTATTTACTCACCCTCATGTTGTTCCAAACCTGTATGATTTTCTTTCGTGGAACACAAAAGATGTTAGGTAGAATGTTAACCTCAGTCACCATTCATTAGAATGAAAAAAAAAAAAAAGATACAATTCAAGTGAATAGTGCCTGAGATTACCTTTTTGTCTAACATCTCCTATGGTGTTCCAAGAATGAAAGGAAGGTCAACACCATGAGGGTGAGTAAATGCTGACATAAATGTCATTTTTGGGTGAACTATCCCTTTAAACACAAACACACAGTGAGAAGTACCTGTGAAGGCGTTCATAAAAGTGGAGAGCGAGCGATTGAGCATTTTGAAAAAGGGATCTCTGCAGGGGAACCGCTGTGAACCACATAAAACAGTGTGCTCGAGAATGTGAGGAGCCCCTGTGCTGTCCATGGGCGTAGTACGAAACTGCACACTATAACAACACACATGCACAACACATACACAAGGAAAAGTGAGCATCATTAAGACATCTAATGGAGTTTAAAGGGGACCTATTATGCAAAATTCACATTTACATCGTGTTTGAACTATAATGTGAGTCGGAAGTGTGTGTACACAACCACCTTACAATGTTAGAAGTCCACCCACTCCTCTTTCTTATATTTCTATTCATCAAAAACAGTGTCTCAAAATGACTGGTTTTCGTTTCTGCTCTAACGTGACGTCACTTTAGAGCAGGCCACACCCACGACTGGTGACGGACTCCACCCTATTATCATAGATCCTCCCCTGAGTGATCGACACACAGTCCATTTTTTGCCGCACTGGAGCAGCTACGGTGAGAAGAATAATGTCTCAGCTTTGTAAGCGTCACAAGTGTTCTGTTGTTGGCTGTAAAAGTGAACATAAGAGTCTTCATGTACTCCCGGCATCAAAGCCACTGAAGACGCCGTGGACAAGTTATGTTTTTGAAGCAAATGTGCCCCAAAACATATCAAAATTCGTGTATGTTTGAGCAAATCATTTTACACCGGACTGCTTTGTAAATGAGGGTCAATATAAAGCAGGATTTTCTAAATATTTGATTCTCAAGCATGGATCAGCACCAGCTGTTCTTGTTCCAGCTTTATATCCTGAAGATGTAAGTATCGCACTTTATATTTTGTTAATGTTTGCAAATCGCCTTTCTGAACATGCTTGTTAGCTGATTCCACGGCTAATGCAGCTAAAGTTACCATTGTCTCTGATTGTATTCACGGAGAACAGAGCTATGTCGTTATTTTTAATTATACTGTCTGTATAATTCATAACTGCACATTTATTATGCACAATACAGTAAGGTGATTGTCTTTTTGAAAACTATGTACGTTTTCTGTGAACATAAGAGAGTTGTACTAAAAGTGGAATGAGTGGTTCTGATTTGTTGTTGCTGTAGTATCCAAAGGAGCTGTAAAGGCACAGCCCTTTTCCGGAAAGGGGGCGGGGAGAAGCAGCAGCTCATTTGCATTGATTCCACCCAAAAAGAGGCATTTACAACATGGTATAATAAATGATCCGTGGGGTATTAAAAAGGGCAATAATAGGTTTGCTTTAAAGCTGAAGTGTGTATTTTCTGCAACACTAGTGCCACCGAACGGAATTGCAAAAACTTTCTTAAAACCAAGAAAAAAAAAGTCCCCAATTTTGGAGGGTTTAAAGGCAGAAATGTGAAGCTTTTAATTGTATAAAAGCACTTACAATAATTATTCTGTTTAAACTTGTGCATTATTTGAGCTGTCAAGTTGTTTAAATTGCTTTTACAGTTGTTTTAAAGTTTGCGCTGTTACGTCATCATGGCAATGAAGTTGTAAAACTCTATATAACTACACAGAAAAGGTAAGCGATTTTATCACATAAAAAAAATCATGTTAATGCATATAATTTACATCTAGAAACGGTGAGTATTTTAATGTTCACAGACTGGCCCCATTCACTTCCATTGTAAGTGCCACACTCTAGCCCAGATTTTTGCTTTTAAATTTTTTTTAACAAGACTATAATGCTTAACAGTGATTTTAGTCTTATATCAGAAAGCAAAACATGTCAGTCATTTTCTCAAACATACAAACACACTCTACCTGAATAGGTTGTTAGAATCATCTCTGGCTCCATGTAGATACTGAGCTCCAGTGGAATCATGGGTGAGTTTAACAGCCGTTAGGAACAAATCGGGCACTGCAGTTACCTAGACAATCACACTATACATTAGCGCTCTACGAAGTCATCTTGACATCCAAACAAAATGTCTGTGTTGTGTGCTGTAGGTCTGAATGACCATTACTGATGACATTTTAATGTGAAAATAATACAATTAAAGAACGCCCCCAAGTCCCAGATATCATATCTGACAGTTATTAAAATAAAGCAATAAGCCATGAGAGGCCTCATGCTTTACAGTGATTTTAGTTTGCTAAAAAAGAAGCAACAGTTAAAAGACACCAATGTTCAATAAATTGCTACACGTATAAATAACATCAATCGGGATAAATAATTCTCCCACCAATATTACTTATATGGTAATCAGAAATTAGAGCCTTAACTTTCCATTCTATAAAGTAAAATGTACAATGGTAAACATAGTTTGTAGGGATGCACCGATAAGAACATTTTTGGTAGATACCAGTAAAACCTTTAGGCCAATGCCGATATTTTGCTGGTATCACTTACCTTATTTTGTCATCAGACAATACACTGTTTTATTAACAATAATACATTCCATTGAACATGGATTGGATGTTTGCACTTCTGTCTTTGCAGTTCAAAACAACAACTCACATTTTACATGTTTGTACTGAACAGTATATGACAGAACATTACAAATTCATGCTATGCATATGTTGGAAAATTTCTATGGAAATGCAAACCACATCATGGAAAAATAAAACGTTTTAGCCAAAGGAACAAAACCCACTTTAAAATTATGTTTTATAGTGGTATAATGGATAATGCCATCCAGACCGCTAGAGGGTGCCGCTTGCTAACACAGCGCTGACTGAAAGGCTGATTTAAGGCCAAATTGCGATTACAATCTTAATTCAGTGAATCATGCAGCATTAATGGAAATCATACCAATGTCTCAGAAGTCAAAGTTTGCTGGATTCAAAGCGTTTTGGATGGTTTCCCTCATGTAGCCTATAGTTAAGTGATGTTTCACAACTGTCACATTTGTTTATGGTGGTTTTCCCACATTAACGTGAGAATGAAAAAGAAAAATTAAATATTTCATAGTCTTAGGCGGGGCAACCCTTCTACATATTGTGGCTATTATTATTTCAGATTTTGCAAAGTGTGTTACTAAATAATTATAAATAAACCATTGTTTATTCATATCGGCGATATGCAGATGGTTTAAATTTGGTCAATAACTGGCCGATAAATATCGGCAGCCAGTACATTGATGCATCCCTTTCCTTAGATATATCACAGATACAGTTATTGTTACTACTGTAAAACAATAATCAATGAATAAGTGGTCTCCTTCAGCTTTCAGAATCTTATTCTGAAATTATTTTGTTTCAGTTTCCTTATTGATGACAGTGGTGGCTAAAACCAAGTTACCAGATTAATTCTAGTGACAATAGACCTTATTCACACTAGTGTCATCTTTGATTTTTAATGGGAATGACAACGAGGCTGTGAGGGATAGACATACCATCTCTTCAATGGCACGAATGGTATAAAGCTACAAAAAGCTCCTAGATCACATCCGATTTTCCACAATTGGAGTTCTTTGTATACTGAATGTTCTTGGACAGATATTTTATCAATGTATAAAATCACGGGGGGAATCCCGGCCCCTAACCACATCCTCCACAGTTTTAGCAATAAATGCGTTACGAGTTAATATGCGTTATTAATAAAAAATGGCATATCCTTTCTTATATACTAAAATTAGAACTTTCCTGACCCATGAGTTATAAAAAAAAAAAAAAAACATCTTTATATGTTAAAAATATATGTCTTTTTTCAATTAGTTGTCTTCTTTATCTTATGTATTCATTTTGGTTGGTTTAAACGTATTTTTAACTTTTGGAAATAATTTTTATTTATTATATTTGTACATTTTTCCTCCACCTGTACTTGTCTTTATGACTCAGTGATTGTATTTATACATTGTTAGATCTTAATGAACATTCATAAAGAAAAAAATCCAGTTTTAGCACCATTTGTGGACTTTTCAGACGGTCCCTTACCACACCATCCACAGTATTAGCACTTTTTAGCATTTAGCTGGAAAGATTTCACCTTGACACCATCTGACCAGTTTAAATATGGGACAAATCCGGGACGCATTTATCTTTAAATACGAAATGATCCCATATTTTACAGGACTGGTGGCAATCCTACTCACAGCCTCAATGTCATTCCCATTGAAAATTAAATATGGCGCTCGCGTGAATAAGGTCTACAACCCTAAGAACCTATGGTTACCAAGGTAAAAGTTTGAAAATGGCAATTTACTAGACAATTATATTAAAATGCTTTAGTGACATATGAGGGGGAAAAAAACACTCCCCTTAATTCACAATGTGATTAAATGTATTTCCATGTGTTTGGTGAATTTTTCACCTCTTTAACAGTGAATCCGTGGATCTTCTGTCCCACTGTGTACTGCAGCGCTCTCTCCACCGCAGAACTGCCCCTCGACCTCCAAGAACCCTGAAAACTACAAACCCCCCATTCATCAGAGACTTTACGCCAATCAATTGACCGCATGACTGAGCTGCTCTGAGAGGTTTACATCATACACGAGCCAAAAATCAACCCTTCAAAATTACACACAAACATATAAATGACAATACGTATTAATATTGACCCAAAACATTAAATTCATAATAATATTTTTTTTAAATTGTCTAAATGTCAATGTCAATGTCAAACTCAAAATAGAGATGCTGAGATGTTTACAATTACTAACCTCAAATTTCTGAGTTTCGTGATGATTGACTTACTATGCCGAAACATTGTAAAAGCTTAAATCTTCCGTCACTAATAATTACTATGACTCCCGTGCAGATTTATAAGCAAAAACACATTATTTGTGCGTTTCTAGATTAATCTCTTTTATAACAGTCCTGCTCTTCCATGCCGCATGCTGAACATTGCGCATGCGTACTAGTAAGCAACGCTGCTCTTCATTGGCTAAACGCAAGAGCTTCTTCTTCTTCTTCGTTTTTTATGGCAGCTCGCAACAAAACTCGTGCATTACTGCCACCCTCTGTGATCATGAACCAGAGACTCTAACCACTACCTCCCCTCCCCCCAAACCTCCCACCCAACAAGAGTGACCGCTTCAGCCAACACTTCGTGTTCAGCTCCTCTAGCTTTCGCTCGTAACCCTTTTTTTAAAATAAATAAATATTTACATATACATTCATACCCACACACTCCTATATTGTTTTAATACTCTCATATCCTAATTACCTATATCCTACCAATTAGGCCTGTACACTCCAGAAACATACTGTTATTATATTCCCTCCTATCATCGGATTTAAAAGATTTTTTAATGAAATATCTTGTTCCCCATTTCCCCTCATTTCCTCTACTAGAATTACTCTTTCTTCTGTGTATCTTCCACAGTGCATAATGACATGTTCTACTGTTTCATTGAGTCCACACCATTCACAACGCCCTGTTGGATGCTTGAATATTAATTGCATTGTCTTATTTAGCCCTGTATGCCCCAGTCTGAGTCTTGATAAAATATTTTCCTCTCTTCTATTTCTACCAGAATGTCTTCCTTTCCCCTCTTTTGGCTGTATACAAACGTCTTCCTTTAGTTTCAGTATCCCAATACCACTGCCATCTTTGATACATTTCCTTTTTAACTATTGCTTTGATTTCTGATCTACTATATGATATATCCATTTCCACTTTTGTATCCTGTACTGCTTGTTTTGCCAGCTTATCTGCTACCTCGTTCCCTTTCACACCCACATGTGCTGGAACCCACAAGAACTGTACCCTCACCCTTATTTGTTGCAACAAATATAATTCCTGGAGAATCTCCATTACTAAAGCTTGTCTTGTGTCAGACTGTTGGGCATCGATACTTGAGAGAGCCGCATTGGAATCTGAACATTCTACTACATCCTTTACACCTGTTTCATTAATCCATCTTAATGCCATCACAATTGCCATCATTTCCCCCGTGATCACTGATAACTTATCTGATTTACATTTACATTTACATTTATTCATTTGGCAGATGCTTTTATCCAAAGCGACATACAAGAGAGGATAACATAAGTGAATCATCTTAGGAGACAGTGGTATGAAAAGTGCTGTATTACAAAGTATCACTGGCATCAGAATAGTATTCAAAACAGAATAAAGTGCAACTTTTTGTTTTGTTTTTTAATGACTGGTTAAGTGCTCGTGGAAAAGATGTGTTTTTAGTCGTTTTTTGAAGACAGAGAGTGAGTCAGCTTCACGGATGGAGTTGGGAAGGTCGTTCCACCAACGTGGTATGATGAAGCTGAAAGTCCAGGAAAAGTGTTTTGGTGCCTCTTTGTGATGGTACAACAAGGCGACGTTCCTTTGCCGACCGCAGACATCTAGTGGGCGCGTAGCTCTGCATAAATTATTTTAGGTATGCTGGAGCAGACCCAGTGACTGTTCTGTATGCCAGCATCAGAGCCTTGAATTTGATACGTGCATCAACCGGTAGCCAGTGGAGAGAGACAAGGAGTGGTGTAACATGTGTTCTCTTTGGTTCATTAAAGACCAGAAGTGCTGCTGCATTCTGGATCATTTGCAGGGGTCTAGTTGCACATGCAGGGAGGCCTGCAATGAGAGCATTACAGTAATCCAGTCTAGTTATGACAAGTGACTGGACAAGCAGTTGTGTGGCATGTTCAGAGAGGAAGGGTCTTATCTTCCTGATATTGTAGAGTGTAAATCTACATGATCTTGCGGTCTTTGAGATGTGGTCTGTGAAATTTAGTCTGTTGTCGATGGTTACCCCTAGATTTTTGACCGATTTGGAAGGCGTTACTGTAGTTGCACCCAGCTGCAAGGTGATGTTGTGTTCAACATCTGATATCCTTACCTTCCTTGAAATTTGCAATTTTGGTATAACAAATGCTATACCTACTTGTCCACTACTTGGATTCTTTGATGCATCTGTAAATATTTGAGTAATATGTCCATACTTTCTCCACAAATACTCCCTTACTCGGATTACCTCATGCTCACTCTGACCTTCTTTTTGTCTACATTCCAGTAGTGTTAAATCTACTAGTGGTTGAGGCCAAATCCACAAAGGAACAGCTGGCAGGATCACTCTTGGTGTAATTCTAAAATCCTTATACCCATCTCCTTTACTAGATGCCCAACCACCAATCTGAAACTATTTATTTTTTTCTTCCCATACTCCCAACACTGATCTAATAATTTTAAGGTGGGATGTGATTTGTCCTGTCCCTTAAGATTTGCCCAGTAGACCACTATCAATTGTTGTCTTCTTATTTGAAGAGGCATTTCAACTACTTCTACCTGTAACGCTGAAACTGGAGATGATGGATATGCTCCACAACAAATCCTTAATGCTTGTGCTTGAATTTTATCTAATTTAGCTAAATGAGTTTTAGCTGCAGATCCATAGACTATGCTTCCATAATCCATCACTGATCTAATTAGTGTTATGTATATGGTTTTTAATGCCAACCTGTCCACCCCCAGTCTTGACCGGACACACACCTCATTATATTCAAAACTCTTTTACATATCTCATCCATCTTCTCTATATGCCCCTTCCATGTGAGTCTGCTGTCTAACCATATTCCAAGAAACCTTGCCTTATTTACCCTGTCTAATGTCTGATTGTTCAAATTTAATTTTAAATCGTTATCTATTCTTTTATTAGTGAAGAAAACTAACTGGGTCTTTTCCACTGAGAACTTAAATCCCCACTTAAATGACCATTTCTCTACCTCATTTAATGCCCTTTGCATTTTCTGGACAATAAACTTTATATTGGCACCTCTGTACCATAGAGCTCCAGTTCTCTTCTTTCCAGTTCTTAGGCAAAATCCCTTTTATCCAAATTCTATTTAAAAAATCTAAGACCACACCCAATGCATTTTCACTTAAATGTTTCATCATACTATAGCTTACTCCATCTTCTCCAGTTACTGATTCATTCATTCTACTTAATGCTCGCTTTAATTCATTAATTTCAAAAGGAACATCCATCAAATTGTCCATAGCCTCCCTTCTATCCTTTAACCGTGGATATTTTTTAAGAGTCTCTTCCCTTAATCTCCTACTCTCTTCTGACAAATTTTCAGAGCAGTTCACCTTTACAAATGCCTCTCGAAACATTGCTGCCTTTTCTTCATCGGTCACTGCTAATTCTTCTCTCATCTTTAAGATTGGATATTCAAACTCCTTTCGTATACCTTTCATCTTTTTAATCATACTCCATACCTCTTCTACTGGAGTCTTTTTTTCTATTTCACTACAAAAAGATCTCCAAAAATATAGTTTAGTGTTTCTTACAACCCTTCTAACTTCTGCTTGAGCGTTTTTATATTCAATCAAATGTTGAACATTTTGTGTTCTTCTTACTCTTCTAAATGTAAACACAAGAGCATCGTTGATTGGTTATTAAGAGCGACTTCAGGAACATAATAAAAGCACGACCAAATGAGTTATTTCAAAAAATAAAAAATATCATGTCTCTAAATATTCGACTATAATTATTATTCAGATTTTAAGGATGAAATGATTTTTATATGTGATTATTTTTCAAGACACTTCTTCAAAAGACCAGCAGATGTCAGTGGATGTGTGTTTGTGAATCAGGTGTCTGTGTAAATGCACTGAATGACCAAGAGGTCATGCATGTAGTGTGTTAAGATGAGGGAGCTTTAAAAAAAGCTTGTATTTGCAGGACATAGGGAGTTACCCATGAGTGTTAAATATTTAGACACTGTTTGCTCAGATATATTGCAAGTGTTTTTCAGGGTTGGTGGAGCAAGTCTAGATCTTCTCAAGATCTTTTTTTTAACCAAAATTTAGTTATTAACATTTCTCTTAGGGCCATTTTTGACCCAGGACAGGTAAAGAATACATTATAAACACTGCATAGTTTTTGGTACTGGAACCAAACGTTTTGTCAAGACCATCAAATTAAACAAAATAAAAATGAAAATTCATTTTTGTATATATTCGTTTAAGAGAAATAACTATTTAAAACAAACTGTTCCTTCCATTGTCTTAAAGGGATAGTACACCCAAAACAATTATAATTCTCTTAAAATTTACTCACCCTCATGCCATCCCAGATGTGTATGACTTTCTTTCTTCTGCAGAACACAAACAAAGAGTTTTAGAAGAATATCTCAGCTCTGTAGGTCCTTACAATGCAAGTGGATGGTGATCAGCACTTTAAAGCTCCAAAAAGGACAGATAATAAAAGTAATCCATATGACACCAGTGGTTAAATTAATGTCTTCTTTTATAGTAAAAAGGACTTAAATATTGACCTGTTTCTCACCCAAAGCGATGGTTTTGCTTTAGAAAACATAAATTTAACAATGGATTACTTTTACTACAATTGTCTGTGGTTTTTGGAGCTTCAAAGGCCTGATCACCATTCACTTGCATTGTGAGGACCTACAGAGCTGAGAAATTCTTCCAAAAATCTTCTTTGGTGTTCTGCTGAAGAAAGAAAGTCAAATGCATCTGGGATGGCATGAGGGTGAGTAAATGATGAGAGAATTTTCATTTTTGGATGAACTTACCCTTTAAATTTCTGGATGTTTTACAGCTTTAAATAATTTTTTGTACATCAATGAATTAAATCTGACCTAAAAATATTTCGAATTGCATTTCACACACACACAGTATTTTTTTTTTTAAATTTATTTACAGTTTTGAACAGGTAATAGGTTAGTGGGGCATGGATCTGTTGCAATGGACATGCAAAGTGGTCTGAAGTCCATCGTAATCACTTCAGTCTATAATGATGGACTTCAGAGGATGAACTGATGCCAACTCCAAGCATAAGACATGGGATACTTCATATGCCATTGCCTGAACATTGGATTTAGGATAGACCTCACTGAAATTACCAGCCAGTTGAACTGTGATGCACCTAACTGATCTCTGCCTGCATCACCTCGGTCTATTGATGGACTACACTCTTGAAATGGAATACATAGACTATCAATTAATTGCCAACAAAAGCCTTCATCAGCCAACTAACAAGGACAATTGCATCTATGTGAACTTCTGCAGTTAATCCAGGATGGACTTCAAAGACATTAGTCATTAATCTTACAGTTCTTACAAAATCTTTGTTTAAACACTGACCCTTAACACTCACTTAGTTTAATAATTTTAAACCATGACTTGCACTATACATAAGTAATACTGGCATTATATTCATGTTGTTTAGCCAGAGAGGAACTGGCCCCCACAATGAGCCTGGTTTCTCCCAAGGTTATTTTTCTCCATTAAACAACATCTTATGGAGTTTAGTGTTCCTTGCCACAGTCGCCTTCAGCTTGCTCACTGGGGTTATGAATACAATTATTATTTAAATACTTAATTTCTATACACAATTTTCAATCATATTTAATCAAACTACACCATGATCACTCTAATACATTATAGATATTAGTTTCATTTTCTGTTAATGCAGTTTTTTCTGTAAAGCTGCTTTGAAACGATGTGTGTTGTGAAAGGCACTATACAAATAAAAATGACTTGACTCTTCTGACTGCTGAAAAAGGCAACAGAAATTCTTTTGTGAAATAGGCATATACTAAAATTGTAACTTACAAATTGTAAAATGTACACTGCTGATTCTTTACAAGCAGAATGAATCAGAAATTGTTATAATATAGTTGAGATGATACAAAAGCGATACAAATAAATGTAAATTGAGACTTAGCAAATTTTTGCCAAGTTTTTTATTTATTTTATTAAAAAAAACAGTATTTCAAATTATGTTATACCATTAATTTTCAATATATTTTTTGTACCCCTAACATTATTCACTTTGGGACCACAATAAAACAGATTTTTGTTAAGGGGGGTCTTTAATGCCACTGAACACTAATCAAGAACTAATGCATTTTTAATGGTTTTCAATATAAGTCAAAAATTACCCGAAGGACAAAAGGAGGTTTCAGTTTCTTAAGACAATAGGAGGGTTAAAATATATATATATATATATATATATAAGCTTTAACGATTAAAGATGCTCAATAAATAATTCTATGTACTATTATAAGTAGTATATTTAATTGAATATAGTGCAGTGTTCATATAAACATTATTAATTGTTAATATTTTAATAGGAACATAGTTCTTTGGCTTAACTCTAACCCAACTCTGTCAGCACACACAGAAATTATACAGACACCAAACCGCATCCCTGTCTACTATTAAAATGTGTTTGTGTATTTTTGTTGGGTCCTTGAAGTGGGCTGTTCATCTCACTAATGTCCATTTTAAGTTCACGTAGAGGTAAAAGTCTGTAAAAAAAATTCATGAACATGCAGAACAGAAGATTTCTTTGTTGCAATGTTGAAAAAGTGCATCATATTTTGTCCAACACGCCACATTCCAGACATGTCTTTGTTTACTGATTATACACAGTCCTCTGGTGGATCTTTATTGTTTTCTCTGAGACAGTATACCCTTTAATCTTTGATGTGTGACATCTGCAACACTTTTGGTCTGTAAGACTGCACATTGCACATTCTATAAATAAGAAACCAAAACAGTGTATAAAGTTTTATAAAACGCTGTTCATTATTACTTGGATATAAAATGCAATTACAAAGATAAAATACAAAAAATGCAATATATTTTAGAATTATATATCTGCTTTAACAAAGAAAAGAACCATTTTTTAAAATACATTTTACATAGGCCCTTTTAGAAGAAGAGAGGTTTGATGAAGGGGATGACCTGATACTAAAGTTTCTGACTTTGAGATGGTAAAGAAAATAGTTCGTAACAGGAATAGTTAGATTTATAAGTCATTCCTGTAAAATTCTGTTACGATTTATTTCCCCAAATTGCATGGAAAAAAAAAAATAATAGTAAAATGTTTGTTTAGTCCATTACTTAAAAGAATACTTCTTTTATGCACATAAAATAGTTTTGAAAGGATGATATTGGAGGAGTGAATTTCAAAATCCCCCTAAAGATATAATACAACATTCTCAGTTTACTCTTGTTTAATAATAACAGCTTTCATGTCTGTGCGCAGACATCTGGACAAATGCCATGGCTTCATCTAAACTGCCTGTCAACGTGATGTCAATCCGAGCGTGCAGTAACTCATTTGTGCACTTTTAAAACTGCACAACTACATAATACTACACAGTAGCCAATCCAGTTGTTTATGTGCAATGGAATCCAGTTCCTCTCTTTAGGTAATCACTATTCTAAAACACAATTCAGTTATTTCAGTCTTTATGACACAATCTTTTCATTGACCATCAGATTTTTCAGTTTCATTTTTAAACTAATTTAACTAGGTTTCTAGGTTGAGACTGAACCTTAATTTGCCAAAAAGATCCTCGACAAAGGGTTCTTGTTGTAGACCAAGTCTAAGATCTTAAGGCACAAATGCAGTCAACAGAACTGTAAATCAAAATGGAAAGAACAGAAGCTCTAAAGAAATAATAATAATAATAATAATAATAATAAAAATAAAACTTAAAAGTAACTATTGCTCACCCTTAGTTACTAAGCTTTAGTGGTTAAAAAGGTTTTTATCAACAGTAATATTAGCAAAGAGACACTTCTCTTGAGTCAAGCATTATATAGTCAATAAGCCATTAATGAAGCCTATAACTAATGTAACTGCTAAATAAAGCAGGCTGAGTTGGAAACCAGCCAATAGACTTAATTCATTTCAATAATTTCATTAATCTCAAATATGTATCTCACAAAACTACACAAACATATAGCTGCTCTAGATAACATAATTTCCTCTGCATGATAAAGCAGAGTGTTACTTTAGCTTTAAAGGTTTATAAAAACTTTGTAGCAAAATCTGTTTTTGAGCATACACATGGTATAGAGAAGCTATACCACTAAGTCCATTACAAACACACACTTTTGTTGGGTTTGAATACAACTCTTTGGCAAGTAGAATAACACTCCTGGCATACAAAAATGGCATAGGAATTCTTATGCCGAACCACACACATTCTCACTCATTCTCTCTGGGTGTATCTGTCTGTTTTTTAATCTATTCTTTTCTACCACACTTTAACAATTTTCAATATAATTTCTCTAAGTATAATTCTACAAAAACGTAAATTGTGTGGTGAGCAAACTTTTTCGTACCAAATGGAATAGCTTGCTTCTACAATGGAATGACGGTTCTAGAATCTAGAACCTTGAATATATTGTAGAGCTTTATAGCTTATTTATAAAATGTTAGTAACCAAGCTTTTGCAACCAAATCATACATTTGGTTATGACTAATCTTTTTAAGACGGACCAAAAATAAAAGAATAGTTCATCCAAAAATGAAAATTCACTCATCACACAAGAAAGTCATACACATCTGGGATGACATGAGGGTGAGTAAATGATGAGCGGATTTTCATTTTTGGGTGAACTATTCCTTTAAAACTTTGTACTAGCTATTTAATGAGCCTGCAACATACGGCTAGCACAGGTTTGTATTACTTTTAGCACCAGATTATAGAGCATGCACATTAAAAGGGTGCAAAATTTGCAACATTAACACTCTAAAGTCCACTCCACACACTTACCGACTTATTACACACACGCACGCACACGCACACAGACACACACATTTGCTCAGCCATCTAAATGGGGACAAACCATAGACTTCTACCAGTTTTATATAAAGCTAACTATAATTACTATAAACTAACCCTAACCCAAACAGAAAACTTTTTGCATTATTACATTTATACATTTTGGCAGACTATTTTATCCAAAGCATTCAAGGTATACATTTTTCATTTTGTGTGTTCCTGGAAATCAAACCCATGATCTTGGCATTGCTAGCGCCAAGCTACAACTGCACATTATTAGAATTTTAAAAGTAGTTATTTTATTTATGTATGGATCATTTTTCCAAATGTGGACATACGAAAATGTCCCCAAAGGGAAGTAGGTTTTGTCCGATTTAGCTTACTTTTGGGCGCAAATTTGTCCCCAAACTATAGCTAAGTACACACAAACACACACACACTCTTCATTGTTGTGCTCTCCCAGGGTTTTTTCATTCCATTTCTCTCTTCTTTCTTGGCTTTCACTTTCTGCCACAGATACAGCTTGACTTCAGAGTGTGGCTCATTCTGCATTCTTTCATTCTTTCGATCCCTCACTCCTCACGTTCAGATGTGTCGTTTCATGTGCAGGGCCAGATGATCGGAACGAGAGAAGCATCTGAAAAGAAAAGACTGATTATATAAAGCACGATAACTCTTCGAAATTACTTTTCTCTTGTTCAGATACACACTCAAACACTGACCTGTCGCAGTGGCTGCATTTGAAGGGTTTCGCTCCGGTGTGTTTTCTGAAATGCCTTGTCAATTCATCACTTCGAGCAAAACGCCACTCACAGCCATCCCACGAACAACTGTACGGCTTCTCACCTGAAACACACACATAACTATATGTAACGGTAGCCAGCTGGTAGGTAGCTGTGCAGTGTGTAAACCTCACTCTCCTGGCCTCAAGAGGCGCACTAGCGACTGACGCTAGGGGCTGTAGCCTTTAGCCTCCTCGTTAGTGCGCCCACCTCCCATGCCGGAGACGCTGGTTCGAATCCCACTTAGAGTGGGTCGAGTAGGACCAGTTACATATACTTACTATTCAGTGTTGAAGGTCTTATTTCCAAAAGCTGCACAAAACTGTACAGAAAGCGGTAGGTTCAAAGGGGGGCGCTATATCACAGAAAACGTTTACACTTAATATGTTAAAGCCCACGTATACATAAGTCAGGCATACGAGGAATCATTTGAAAGCTTAGAATCTGAACTTTTCAGAGATAACCATCACTTCTGCATTTATGTTTCATAAAACAACAAAATAAGGCCTGGAATCATTTGCGTTGCAAATTAGCGCCCCCTAGAGGTAATGGGGTAGAAATATTTATATGAAAATAAAAGTTTTTCACATAGCAACTAACTGGACAAGTCATATATCAAATGAAAGCTCTCATTCTAAGGAATGTGACTATATAGTCTATTTTGTTGCCCTAATACCACAGTTCGAAAGATTTTCAAAAGAATCACAAAGTGAAATATGATTTCTGTAAGTCATCAAATACAAACATCTCTTTTATGCGTCGATCATTGCTGCTGTAAGCCCCAAGTAGCCAAAAAACTTTATTTCTGCTCTTACCGTAGGCAGTTTTCTAAAAAACTTGCAATTTTCTTTATTGAATTACATGTTTACAAAGTTAGGACAACAATTAAAAAAATTAATTAAAAATTCTGTTTATCATAAGATTATAAACTCGTACAATATTATTTATGGATAATGTTTCTGAAAAATTAGACCAATTTTTCTACAGTATATATGAATGGTGAGCGTTTCAATTTGAATGTAAAACATTGTGGGCGGCAGCCCAAAAAAGCACCAGAGTTTAAGCGGCAAAATATATTAATTTAACAGTAACACATTTTACCATATTTAAATAGCCAGAAACGAACTGGGTGGCCTATACATATGCACTGCCATGTGACATCTCAATGGATGTTCTTTGATGTAATTTGTGCTCTTTATGATGTCACATTTATCATGTCACTTATGCGATGTAAGCTGACATAAGTTGTTTTTTTTCAATGCAACATACATTCTTTGCAAATTGGTTTGTTTTGTTGTATGGATTACATGTAAGATGAACAGTGTGGTGAAAAGGGTTAACACACAAAAAAAAACTATGTTCCCAGAGTATATGACAGCAACGTGAAGAATGCGCATTTCAAGAATGTAGGGAGTTGCCAAACCACATTTACACTCTTCAAACATTTGCCTCCACAGAAATAGTACACAGACGCCTCTGCATGCAAGTATTCAAACTATAAACAACAGCAGTGGGAATCAGCAGGGACCTGGCGATATGATATTATATAATAATTTTGATTTATTATTTTTATTCTGTTGCAATTCAAAACTGGGATATATTGCGATCTGTTTAAAGTTAATCTTCATTTGGTGCTTTGAGTGACAAATACTGAAATTCCAGCTTTACTTAATCATAGAAACAGTAATAATAGGTACGTCAGTATCAATAAAACAACAAATATGAGGTAATTGCATACCTTGGTTCCAGCGTGTTTATTATTAGACAAAAACCCTTGCAGTGTAGTTGCACGGATGATCTGTGCTAAAGGTCAACCGATAGTGGATTTTTCTGTTACTAAACTGGTGGAAAAGGCTGATAACTGATTAATCGGCTGATTGTTTTTTTAAATTGATTTTTGCATGTTAAAATTTTTTCTTAAAGGTGCACTCAGTAACTTTTGTCTTTGTGTCATCTTGGACTTACACTGACACCTAGCGGCTTGGATGCAGCATCATTTAAAATCAATAGTTTTCAGTTTCAGATGGCATTGTAGAAAGTTAGTATTCACAGTCTTTAATTACTTTAATCAATAAGTGAAAGTGTCAAATAACAGGACGGTTACTGAGATTAAATGAGTAGTATTAGGCTGGTCATGTGATTCTAACATGGCCGCCCCCATGTGCGGACCCTCTCCATGTAGAATAAAACAGCTTTTATAATGTTACTGATATGACTGGAGTCTTTATTTTAATGTGAGTGGTCATGATTTCCAACATATATTGAAAAAATTACAATTAATATCTTTAGGAGTTAAACTTTTTTAATGAGGAAAAAATTACTGATTGCACTTTTAAGTCTTTCCTAACTGTGACGGGCACACACGGAGGCAATAAGAGGCAAAAATTAATACAATTCCAGATGTCGTTTTCTCTGCAACCAATATCCCAATAATGACCCCCCTCAAAAAAGGACTTTTGAGTATAAACAAGCCCGAAATACACCGGGGACTCTTATTTTGAAATGTCTGTGCTCTCAGCTCACACAAACACATAAGAGAAACAAAATGTACTCCTACAATCATCTACAATGTATTAAAAAATAAACATTAAACAGTAAACATTGTCATATAGGCTAATAATACTGTATGAGCAGTAATCCATCAACAGTAGATCATAAGCAATCGATTGTCATAATACAGGTATTACATAAATTTTTTTTTAATAAAAATTATATTTTCTTCTTGTCTGTAGGGACATCATCAGTCAAAATCAACACTGACATGAAATTATGATTTACTTCTATCTACTTAACAATAAAACATCTTCAAAGTGCTCATTACTGTTACAAATTGCAGCTTTTTTGAGCATTCCAGCTCAAAAATTAACTATATCGGCCACCATATCAGTGAATTTTCCCCCTCTAAAATCGGTATCAGTCTCAAAAATCCCATATCAGTCAGGCTCTAGACAATAGAGACACACTTCCTTTTCCAGGCCAATTCTTAAGGTCTCCAGTTGATTGGAACTTGTAAATTATTGCCCTGATGGTGGAAATGGGCATTTTCAATGTTTTGGCTATTTTCATAAAGCCACTTCACATTTTGTGAAGCTCAACAACCTTTTGCCGTACATCAGAACTATATTCTTTAGTCTAACCCACTGTGACTGATGATTAAGGGAATTTGGCCTGCGTGTTACCTCTGTGAAACAGGAAGTCATGGCTGAACAATTTCATGTTCCTAGTCACCCAGGTGCACTAAAGGGGCAGTGGTGGCTCAGCAGTTAAGGCTCAGTTAAATTACTGACCAGAAGGTCAGAGGTTCAAGCCCCAGCTCCACCAAGATGCCACTGTTGGGCCCTTGAGCAAGGCCCTTGACCCTATCTGCTCCAGGGGTGCCATATCGTGGCTGACCCTGCACTCTGACCCCAGCTTAGCTGGGATATGTGAAAACAAATAAATTTCACTGTATATGCAAAAATGTATGTATAATGTTTGACCAAAATAAAGGCTTCTATTCTGTTCTAAAACATTTAAAATATGAATGGGAATATACTTCAGATATACATGTATTTTACTCATAAGAATTTCTAGGGGTGCCATCAATTGTGGCCAACGTGGTTTGGAGAAAAATATTTATTTAATAATGAGATATTTCCCCTCTTTCAATTGTTTTACTTGAATTAAAGGTTAGATTTTTGTGCATTTTTTGAACGAAAGATCAAAAGAATAAACAGTGCAGATTTTTTTTCACACCCTTCTTTGCTCATATTTACCAAGGGTGCCAATATTTTTGGCCACCACTGTAAATGACCCTGTTATAGCCATGCCAAATAATGTTTTTTTTTGTTTTGTTAAGACGGACCAAACATAAATGAAAAGTTTTGTTGTTGTCGCATAAAAATCCTAGGACTAGTTTGCAGAACGATTTGACACAACTGGTCCTTGAGGCAAAGTTGTTCAGAAAGTGGAGATCTATCATATGATATGTCTAAGGTGTGTCTGTATAAACTAATATTCAGCGATTTATACATGTAAAACGCGATAGCGCCTCCCAGTGGTCATTTTTCTTTACATTTTGCACAGACCTCTAGGACCATGAGTCAAATATGCCCACCATGCTTTGTTTCAGTTGGCTTTTGCTGACCTTGTCTAAAAGCTACTGAATGTTGATTGGTCAATGGCGGCCATATTTTTCGAGATATGCAACTGTCCTCATAGACCTTGAGGGCACATTGGACAAAGACACTGCATGCAAAATTACACGTCAATCGGATCAAGTTTTTTTTTTTTTTAGGTTTTTCATTTTTTTAGCACCACAATTTTTTTTTCATGTGTCCTCAGAATGACCCCGTACATAAGTTTCCCGAGTTCTGTGAAAATATCTCATACCGTTCAAGAGTAATAGGCATTTGTGTAAAATCGAGCTTCGTAAGTTTTTGTGTACCGTTGCAACAATGAATCAATAGTTCAAACTTTTTTTTGATAATTATTGACATTGGGACTCCAGAGAATCTTTCTGCACTGATTTGGTTCCGATCGGTTGAATGGCCTAGGACTAGTTCGCAAAAGTAGGTTTTGCGAAAAATCTCAAATTGCGAAAAAACATTCCATGGCGAAAATGAAATAAGTTGTGCCAACGATTCCAGTGCTATAAGGCACATGAGTATATGAGTATTTAGGAGTTATGAACCACAACACATTTGCTTTTGCTACAGCGCCACCTAAAGGCCAATCGCGGTGAGAACATAAGCATGCGTAGCCATCTGGTGTACTACCATTTCCCAAAGTTTCATGTCTCTAGGCCTTACGGTTTGGTCTGCATGATCAGTTTTAGGGCAGAAGAATAATAATACAAATTCTGAGCAATTACAATAGGGTATCAGCACTTCGTGCTTGAACCCCTAAAAAAAGAACTATTGGCAACTACCATGGTTGATATTTGCCTTAAAGCATCTAACGGTGCTAATTAAATGGTAAAACCAATATAACAGTTTATCTCTAATCTGTACGGACATCCTTATAAATTAAACAAGCTATAGGCTTATTTTATTAGCTTGTTTGCATTTTGGTCAAATAGAAATAACTGACAGTTTTTTGATGCAATTCTGCAATATGTTTCTTTCTTTCACACACGTGCTCTTAGTGGTAGTCATCTTTTTTACAATTCTGTAAAAAAAAATTTAACTTAAAAAATAAATTCTTGACTTTAGAATACAGATACAGTTTGAGGTAAAAAATTGCAATACTTTTAAATGCAGATTTATCTCTAGTGTGAGTATGTACTGAAACTTGGAAAGGGGAAATGCTCAAGTTCTGCAAATACTTAGTCTGTTATGATTTTGAGAAGGGTTTCATTAGTCATTAAATGCTTTGTTAAAAGTGCTTTGAAGGCAGAGTTTTTTTGGAGTGACATTCAAAGATCTTTGTTTGCGAATTTCTCAGAATGAGAACAGTTATGTTTCCCAGAGCTGAGAAAACTGTTGTGGCAACATGTAGTCAAAACACAGGTAGGGCTATATATGCACACACAAATTGCTTACCGGTGTGTGTGCGCTGGTGTGCTTTGAGGTGGGAGCTCTTGGTGTACACCTTCCTACACCCATTAAAATTACAGCGATGAGCCCTCTTTCGTCCTTCAGGTGACCCCTCACCTTTGACCTCTCCCTCTCCCATCCTCTCAGCATCTGTACTGACCCCTGCAACAAATCCATCTATAAGAGATAGCGCCGCTCTGTCTGTGATCTCCTTGGCAGAGAGTGGAGAACAGGACGGCGGCAGGGGCGTGTGTGTTATTACATGTTCCTGCTCAGATATGTGCTGACCCAGTGGGTGTGTGTGCACTTTAGCAGATGGTCTGATCTTCTCGCAGCTGTCTGATATCTCACTGCTGGCGACTGATAAACATTCTCCGAGTGCCATTGGAGGTGGGGTCCTGAGGATTCCCTCATGCTTGGGGATGGAGACTTCCTGCCGGGGTGAATTCGCTCCAGCTGTCCCACAGCAACGCAGAAACTGGTTCCACAGATCGTCGGACTCACACACTGATCTCAGATCAGCTGCAGAGACGTAGGGCTCATTCTGCAGATAGCGCTCAAGCTCAAGACATGTCTATAAGAGAAGGGCAATCAGTGGGACATAATAACCACTTTGCAACAGGCAAGCAATGCTTAAAAACAGCAGAGCATACAAGTATATACCATACCTAGTTACAGTTCAATCAAAAATTAAAATTCGGTTATTTACTCACCCTTATTTGTTCTTCAAAAACCAAATGACTTTCTCTGTTTGATGAACACATGTAAAGTAAAATGGACTCTATAAAGCTCCAAAAATAACATTAAAGCACCACAAAGGTGTCATAAAAGTATTCAATTCATTCACTGTATTCCAAGTTTCCAGCATTGGTTGTTGAGTCATAATCAATAGAGTCGCATCAAATTTAAATATGCTGAAGTGCAAATGAGATATTAGAGTTATGGAAGACAAGAAGATTATTCGTGAATAACAATGTAAAGTTATTACATGTCTCAAGAAGACTTAGAATATAGCGCTTGGGTCATATTTACTATGGTGCTTTATGGTACTACTATATTTTTGTCCTTTTTGGAACTTGACAGCATCCATCCTCATTCAACAAGAGCATCTTGGAGATATTGCTAAACATGTCCTTTTTTGTGTTCCACATAAGTAAGTAAGTAATATGGATTTGGAACAACATGATGTTTAACCCTTGTGTTGTGTTCGTTTTGTGCTAACACGTTTTGTGTTCCCGGTCAAAAATGACCGGCCCACTAAGACGGTTTATAAATCTCTCATATTGCATATATTATCATAAGATATTGCATTAGATCTTTTTATCAACTTTATCTAACTGTCAAAATAACATTTTTGGTAATTATGATTTATCATTTAAAAAAAATAAATATATTTTTATTGATAGAAGGATTCATTGAACTGAGCTCATCCCGGGCTAGTTGGGGGCACTCCCCGTGGGAAAAAATAACAATATAATAATTACATAATAAATTAATAACCACTTTCTTGAGATGAAAAAATAAAAAAATAGGTGCAATTTTAAAGCTTAGAATCTGGACTTTACAATGCATATAGCTGATCCTGCCAATTATTAATTAATGCTTTTTAATTTGCTGACAAATAAGAAGTGTCTCGTTCTCATCAATTGCAAATTTGTTATCACAACAATGAGCGCATTTCCATGCACGTTCTTACACCGATTATGCTTTTAAGCCGACAACGTGTGTTGTAATGTATATGCAATAAATGGCGTTCCTTTATTGGTGTAAGATTATAAACGGAGTAAGAATAAACTGGTCGACAAGGGTATATTTTTGCCCATTACGTGATTTTGCGTGGCATGTAAACACCTTTACCAGTGTTCTCGATGTGCGCACATGCGGAGTGCATGTCTCTTCACGGTTTGACGTCAAAAGCAGAGAATAACGCAATTATTTCAAATCTCACGTAAACACGGTTTTCTTGCTTTGTCAGATTTTTTAAATAAGCTGATTTTTGGGAGTAATCAGCGTATTGGTGTGAATGTAAACGTGCTCACTTATATTCAGAGTTGGTAAAAAAAAAAATAAAAAAAAAAATAAAAAGATGAGATAGCCATGTGTAATTTTTGTTAGAAAGGTCTCAATTTGTAGAATGCAATGAGCAAATTTGTTTCACTCAGATGCCAAACTGCAGCGAGTTTTAGTGTCTGAATTCCCACAGACACACATGAATATAATAAACAGGAGTCTATTTGTCATGTTTTTCCTTATTATTTTTTGAAACATAGACAATGACATATTGCAACTTACAGCAGACTATCCTGATTCAAACAAGCCCAAACACAACATAATAAGATGAGAAGATCTTGAAATATTCCTCAAAGAGTGTACATGGAAAGATGATGCACAAAAGGGCACTCAACACACATTGTGTGTATGTGTGTGTGTGTGTGTGTGTGTGTGTGTGTGGTGTGAGTCCACATGTCTGAGGACTTTGTGTGTGCAAACACACATCCACCTATCTGCTCATATAAAGGATTTTTGTAGTCTAATCCATTCATTTCCAGTGGCCGGTCATTTTTGACCAGTCACACAAGTGTAACAAAATGAAATAAAACCAATTTTTTTTTTTAAAGAAAATGGTCCAGATTTTGTGTGTGTGTGTTTTTTTTTTTTCAGATACCATATGTGAACAAATTCAAGGAATTTTATTCCAATTGAATTAAGTAAAATAATAATAAAAGTAATAATTAAAAAAAAAATCATAAAAATGACCAGAACACAACATTAAGGGTTAAGAACAATCCCTTTTAAACGGATATCTTTACAAGGCTATGTACAATGTATTAACATAACAGTCAATACACAATTTATTGGACAAACATTTACGGTTTATGATTTGTTTTTTGCAATATAAAGCTTTTAACCATCCTAATAAAGCCTCTTCAAATAAGGTGGGAATTAATGCGGAACAAGCAAGATTTCATGTTTTATTCAAATAGCTTTTGACATGCGCAATAGATTAAATAATTCCCATTTGTAAATGCCACAAAATATTGCGCACATCAAGACACATACATAAAATAACTTCATTTTGTACGATATATAAAAAGAAACGAAAAAAGTAAATATTTATTAATTAATAATTTTCTTTTAATAACATAAGCCATATGTTATTTATTTGCTTTACTCCCTTTATTTTACAGCTTCACTCTTTTCTCCTAAATACAATTTGGTGAAGAGTCCTTAAACTTGGTAAAACAGGTAGTTTGCAGCAGCCTACCTGTTGCCAGTATTCCTCTAAAGATGGTAATGCGGAAAGGTATCCCGTATCAAGGACACTTTGCAGCTCCTGGAAAATACTACACATGGGAATAACATCCATATCCCACCCACGCGCTGATATGTCAATACCGCTGGAAATCCTGGCAAAAGCGATTTCCCGCCGTGTCTTCATGCACGGCTGTAAGGCAACAGACTGTCTTTTGCGGAGCTCTTGGTAAAGAGCGCGTTCTGCACAAACAGCCAGCACAAACAGCCCCACGGGCCGCGGCAAACTTGTCATTTCAAAACAAACCAAACACGTTCGGTGACGTCATCAGCTCAACTGTCAGCTTCCTCGAGCGGACAAATCAGTGGCGCGCTGTTAGTGACCCGCCCACCACGTCAGCTCCACCAGATGGATTTGTGGTTCTGTCGCTCTGTTTGGTGATTGGTTGTCGTTTTGTCTCTCTGTGTGCTGATTGGTGGTTTAGAGTTGGCGCTATTTCTGGGCCTGTATATAAACGTACCCCCTGTCTTATTTTAGCGGAAGTACTTTCGATACTTCCACGTATTTCGAGAAGAAGTATCTCGTGTTGTAAATAAAAGTGCAACGTAACTGTGGCTTGGTTGCCATGACACTTAAAATGCAAAATATAAATGATGATGACTGTAAGTGCTTAAACAACATTACATGAATAGCTTTTATCCAAAGCTACTTTAAAATTCTTACAAATGTTTGAGAGCCAACAGGGTTTGAACACCGAATTTCAACAGAAAACCACAAAAAATGTACTAATGCAAGCTACAGCAGAATAGTAAATGTTGAAAAAGTAGAGAAAAAGAAAAGACTTCTTTATAAGTTTATAAGCAATATAATAATCAATAATACTAATTATAGAAATGACCATTACATACAACATATGACAGTGCAACAAAGAATAAAAAGGTTTAATCACATTATAATAATAACATTAATCACATTATAAATGAACATTAAATATGAAATACCTCAGCGTAAATAGGCTAACTTATTTGTCAATGTGACTGTATCTTTATCCTCTCCTAGTATATAAAATTGTATTTCTGTGCTGGAAGGTTTGGGAAATAACAGAACGAACAACCTTAGTGCTTTCCACACCCATAAAAATCTTGGATTCGAGACAATGCCAGGATTACTGAAAGTAAATGGAAGCATGTACACGAACACATGCACACATACATTTTTTACCTCATAAAACTACTGTGGCATGCCAGTGTTGTTGTCAGTGTGTGTTTAGCTACAATCATAAGCTTCCCTTCTTATCGAGGCTTTGTGAATGGATCATGTACTTTTACACAGACACATGCACCAACATGCACATACAAACAGAATATCAGAGAGGGTATATTGCAGCAGTGTTGATTCATATTTTCTGTGTGATTACACTCATGCTTTGGTGTGTTTTGGTCAACTGGATGAGTCACAGGCTCCACATACTCTCTTTTAATTGCTTTCAGAGGTGGTCTTTCACAACACACTCTAAATCACAGAGACTGCTTCCATGGTCGTTTTATACAGGACATCATAGCTACATAACGAGAAGACCTGCACAAATACGCAACATGCACAACACAAACAAACACTGTAAAATAAAACGGCAAAGTAAACGGATATTGATAAAAGCAAACCAAGTCAATGACTTACTCTAAAAAAAAAAAATGCACTAAAGAAACATACAAATAAATAAACTGTCATTGTGAGTTCTCCAGTGTTGTTTTGGTACATTGTAATTCAATATAGGATGTAGGAGTGTAGGACATACAAAGAGGAATTTTAAGAAAATGTTGTGTATCAGTTACCGACCATCTGACGAACACATGGCTAAACAGAACAGTGAAGCATCCTTTATAAAGATTGTTATTCATTCACAATTCATAAGCCTGTAGGCTGAATCACACACAGTCACACACTGACCTCAGAAGCTACAGAATATGAGTGAGGGCCTCTCATAAACGCCATGTTTTTTGTTAATGTGGGATTATAACAATGAATTTTGGCATTATGGGATTTGTTAATATGAAGTCTCCAGAGGACTTTGGAAAAGTAGTGGCATTGTTGTGTTAGCATGCTATTTTTGCCATTGTCCCCTGCCTCACCAAACTGACAATATACATTGCTAATGAAATGCATGTAAAACAAAACGGGGCAAGACTGCACAGGTCTGAATGCTCAGTCAGGGTGTGTGTGGGTGTGTGACTGGATGTGAGAATGTACTGTTCTGTTACTCATAAGACTGTCATACATTTAAGGATTGTGAAACCTTTACAGGGATGCAACATTGCAAAATTTCCGACATTATGAATTTTGTAACATTATGGCATGTGCGATTTCATGATGTGTAAGCCAGTACACACTTGTCCCATGTTTCTGCGTTGCTTCATAGTTTAGTGATTCTGTTTCTCTATAGTTGTTTGGGCCTTTAATTATATTGGTTCTATATATTTCTTTGGTTCTGTTCCTCTATATTTGTGTGGTTCTACAATTTTGCAGTTCTGTTTCTTAGTGGTTGTGTGCTTGTCTGTAAAAGGAACAATTCAAATACCATGAAAGGGCCTTTTTCAGAACAAATTTATTTTTTGGTGTAAATCGTTCATAAATCTACTTGTACGTAAATTAAATGTGCCACTTAAAAGAATGTTGTTTTTTATCTGTCTTTAGTTCCAGTTTGCTACCAATATTACATAGTACTATTTGAACGTGCACACGCACGTACGTGTGTCATATCAATTTGGAAATTTGATTTGCTCTTTATAAACTAATTTATCTGCTCACTGAAAAATTATTTATTTAATAAATGAATTAACAATCAACCAAAAGGAAAAAGAGGGCGTGAAACATTTCTGTAACAACGCATTGACACATTTCTGTTGCAACAGAGCCAAAGCAAAAGGGTTGAAAATTTATAGGCAGGTGTATTGCTTCACAGAATTGTTTTACTATTTCTGCATATGCAGTAAGCATTTTCCATGCTAATCATACTGTATATATACACACCAGTGTCACAATTTAACTTTTACATTAAGGGGCAATATTTGCCCACTGGATTTGATTTTGAGGGGCATTTTTTGTCTTTATGAGGGCATTTTATTTCTAACCATATAGAAATTAAACTGTGTCTCATTTGTGTATGTCAAATACTTCAATACAAATTCTCAAGATAGAGAATTGCTTACCTCTTACCCGTGAAATTAAATCAAATCAATGTCATCTCATATTCTATGTGATAATATATCTAAATAGGACTATACAAAATATTAAGAACTATATCAGGTATAACAAAAAATAAATAAATAAATAAATAAAAACATTAATTGGAGGGGCTTCTTCTTTTTTTTTTTTTTTTTTGTTGCCCCCACATTTAGAATTTTGGGGGTGTTTTTGTCACTTTCGATGGCATTTTTGCCCCAAGACCCCCTTAATTTCTGACCCTTCTATACACACACACACACACACACACACACACACACACACACACACACACACACACGTAACCTTGAAAAAGATATAATTTAAAATCCCTAAAACAAAACCTAAGACTTTTTTAGACATGCATGAAGGGAAATTTAGTCCCTTTATGAACATCTTTCCTCATGTTTACACCCCCATAGTTTGATTTGATTATTCTATTCTTTTGGGGATATTCTCAGAAATTTCCAGTCCACAAAGATAGCAAAAACCTCACTCACTAACCATATACTGCTTAATAGAGTACATTCCTCCTACAGTGATGAAACACTACATTGTTATCAGGATGTCACTGGTAATAACACAGTAAAAATACACACAAATGACTTCAAACATCAACACCAGCTATCAAAGTTGTGCTGTGACTCCACCCACATCTTTAGAAGCCCAAAGCTATTACAACGGTGACCAATTGTCAGGCCCAGACAGAATCTGCTCTTTTTCTGCATTTCCTGCACTGATGTGCGGAATTCTGCGGAAGGGATTTAAACATAGTAAAATGTATTCAATGGACCTGAGAGCACTATACTCTTATTGGTGCCTGAAAGCATCAAGAAATTAATCAAAATATTAAATAAACAAACAAGCAAGCGATGAGGAATGCAGAGAACTTTTATGAATGACAGGTTTTGACAGCTTTCTGCTGAATTCTGCATGTGCAGATTTCGCCTGGGCCTGCCAATAGGTTTTGCAGAATGGTGTTGTTTTTGTAAAGGTTTAAACCTTATTTTTGCAATTCTGTTTGATGGCGTTCACATTTAAAACTGTTTACCTTCAGCACCACTCCCAATCTTGAATGTTTAGTTATCCTTGAATCCAACCAATCTACAGTATTATATCTACAGACTCAGAGCCACATACACTTGATCAGACTTGTTTAAAAGGGGCGTTATTGTACTTTTCATAGAAGCAGCTTCCTTTTATGTAACAACTGTTTTTAAACTGTTCTTAGAAGTAGACTTACACTTGCTGACATGCCTAACGCTTGAGACATTCCTCTGTTCTGTCATTATTTTAGGTTTCTTTACAACAGCAACCATAATGGTAAAAGTGGTTAAAGTGGTTCCAGTCTGGGCTCGCCATCACACAACATACACAGAGCCAGTTATGTTGCTTTAAGAGGCAGAAATATCGCCTTTGTGATTATAGAGGCTCACATCTGCAGTGACAGAATATTTCATGGATGCTTGAGAGTTACAGGTGGGTGGAACATGCCTGGGGACAGTTATGAAATGCTAATTGCAGACATTCTCATATCATTTTCAACATGTATGGCAGTTTACAAGAATAACCTGAATCGACCTTTTAACGATGGGTTACCATCTCTGTATAGATGAAGTGACTGTTTACAAACAAACGCTCCAGCCCGCCTCTTCCGGGATCTTTTGGTAGCCCAGGAAAGAACTGCTGTCTATGGGCGCTGCGCTCATATTGTGCTGAAACTGCCCAAAAGTGCTGTTTGTGGGGTTGTAACACCCCATTTCCGACAGATTATTGGAGATTAGGGCTTCTTTAAATTTATCCCTGATTGAAAGTTTTGAAGTAAAACTGAAGTAAAATATTATTATTTATAGTATGTGGGTTAATAATTTAAATAGTTAAGACACATATTGTATGTCTGATGGTAGTTTTAATTCCTAAGTACACAAATTCTCAGGCTTTAGAAGTGTTAAACGTGTGAGAATGTGTATTCATCAATCTGTTACATGTCCAACATAATCACACACACTCATTGAACCGAGTTTAAACTTGTTTTGCAGATATTTCAGAAAAGAACCCACATCATTTCTTCACTGTAAACCATAGATATTACTTTTAATAATATTAAAAGACATTATTACACTCTATAAAGCTTAAAAGATGATTAAAACTGCAGCACTGCCTATTTCCACCATTAAAATCTGCTGCTCATAAGAACCCGGAAGTGCAGTTTCCTGCGGTGTGACGTCATAGTAATTTCATAGTAAAGTCAGTATTTTAAAAGCTTTTTTTATGGTGGCCGACATGAATGGAATGGAATTGTCACAGTCTGTCTCCCTCATTTTCGTCAAGGACTCTTATTTTGAAGTTTTCCTCCAGACTACATCTCCCAAGTTTCACTGCTCTCATCACTTCCATCTGTTTCTTATCATCCTCACCTGTGTTCCATTCCCTCATTAGTTCCTTTTGTATAAATATCCTCTAGTTTGGCCCATTCCTTTGTCAGTCCTTGAAGTATTATGTTGTGTTGTTAGTTCGTGATGGTTAGCTTTATAGTTTGTTCTATTCCAGTGTTTGTTCCACGTTGTAGGATTTAAGAGTGGCTCAAAAAATGTAATTAGAAACAGGAAGGAAAAAGGGTTCTATAAGAGGACTGTGGGCCCTCATATTCACAGGGGTCTATTGAGGGGGCCTTGTATAAGCTGTGGGGCCCACATATTCAAGTTTATATTAAATATTTGTTTTCAAAGTAGATGGACCGTGAGACCTTGTAGCCCAGGGCCCTGGCCCCATTGGCCCAGTCCGTAATTCACCTATGATAATAGTGCGGTAAAAAAAAAAAAACATGATTATAAAATGTGTCTTAAAATAAATAAGTAAATTATATTTGTATTTAGACCCCCAGTGAGCAAGCTAAAGGCGACTGTGGCAAGGTACACAAAACTCCATAAGATGTTAATGGAGAAAAATAACCTTTATATAACCTTTACCTAATAACATCCCCCCCACCCCCATTCATTTTTGAAATATGTTAAAATGTGTAATGAACGATAAAGAATACTATACCAGCATCTTCTAAAGTTTCCATTTACAAACAAACACAGTTATGACACAATCACACAAGTAAAGAAAGGATGTGGTGCTAAAATGCTTGTCCTCACTATGCCTGAATTAATCATTTTAACAGCAATACATGCATAACTTAAAATAATTGTAAGATTTGGTATATGGCATTATTTATTGTACTGAATTAGTGTTGAGAGCTATCAGTGAGCTACCTTCTGGAAGCTGACCCCATTGATGCTTGATCTGACTAAAATAAAGAAAAAAATAAAGAAAGAGGGAAAGAAAGAAGAAAAAGGGAGAAATTACTAATATTGGTTTGGAGGTAAATTACCTACTCTAGTGTATTTACATTGTATGGATGACTATTCACTTGTTAACTTTAAAAAAAAATCCTAATCCCTGATTTAACTAGCTTCATATTAGGAATAAGTCACTTTTCTTTGTGAATTGGTTTAGTAATAATATTCTCATTGATAGGCAGTTGCTAACTGATGACCAGTTATGTTCCCTTTCAGAACGTCCAGGGATAATACATCAGGGGCTTAAGCCCCCGAAGTGGAAGGGGCTCCGTGACAAGTTTAATAAAACAAAGAAGTGACAGCGCTAAAAGCGGAGGTCCACGGGGAGAAAAACCTGCATTATTGGCTTTATTTGTGGCTGGAACAGTACGTTAAACACAGTGACAACACCCTAAACTAACAAATTTTAAAATGACGCCACGCATAATATAAACGCCTAGGGTGCTTTAGTTCGTTCAGGAGAATACACTTCCCTTACGACTCAGTACACTTGACATTGCATCACTAAGCTGATGCATATAGGGAGTGTCCTTCTACACAACCTAGTTGAAACCTTTCTACAATAACGCCAGGATTGGCTATGGTGTTTAAGCCCCGCCCTTTTAGGCGTGAAGCTGTCTGGTATAAAAGCGGGTGCGCAAACACCATTCCTCAAACTTTTCTTCCTTCAAGAGAGTGATTCATCTCTCACCTAGAAGCCTTCTACTACTTCACCATCAACATATACGAGTCAGTGGGCGGGTTCTTCATGGAAGACAAGAAGACTTTCCGCCCCCCTGCAGTGTTCCGGACGAACATTGTCTCTGCCTCACCGCTTCACAGGTGGACGGTCCGCATGAGCATCCTGATTCCCCACAGCGCTTCGGCAGGAGTTTTGTATCCTTATAAGCTATTGAGATATTGTGTGTGTGTGTGTGTGTGTGTATATATATATATATATATATAAATAAAACTAAAAGAGCCGCTTATGTGTTCGCGTCTTTTTAAAGATGTCATTCCATATGTGTTTCTTATGCGAGGGACACATCCCACTATCAGATCAGCATGAGAACCACATTCCTTGTCTGGGCCATGCCCAAGCAGAGTCAGCTCTCATAGAGAAAGACTGCCCTCACAGCAAGGTCATGAGTCTCAAGACACTTCGCTCGCGAATCACCTTCATTCTGAGGGACGATTCAGCCTCATGCGCCCTCTTATGTGACTCCCGAAGGATCACACGAGGAGGCATGGTGGGGCCGTGAGGTCGAGAAGGATGAATTTGAGGTGGATCTCGTGCCGGCACACGCATAATACTGCGTTTATCCTGGTACAGTACGTGGGTGACGAGCTTCAGCCCCCTGCAGAAGCGCACGGTCTCGTCACGTTCAGCGGTTCTGATGCTGGGGATGATGTTACGTGTCTCGCTGCATCTGGTGAGTGGTCAGTGGATGACGCTACCACCCCTTCCCCCAGTGAGGGTGAGGAGCGTGCACATGCCACTGACAAAGAGATGCTTGGTGTCCTTTCAAGGGTGGTCAAAGAGATTGGTCTCAAGTGGTCTCCTCCAGAGGAACCTAAAAATTCTCGCCTTGATGAATGGTTCTTGCAGTCCGGACAAGGTCAAGCGACGTGTTCCACAGATATGCCCCGCTCTTCCCGGAAGTTCATAATGAACTGACAAAATTCTGGCGTGCACCCTATTCAGCTCTCTCACACAGCGATTCCACTCTCCTCAATAAAGTGGACCACGGGGAAGACAAAGGTTATGCCCAACTACCCCCTGTGGAAGAGGCGGTAGTGGCACATCTCTGCCCGGTTAGTAGCAAAGAGCTCCGCACCACTAAGGACTTTGCACTGCGAGCCACGAAATTCACTGCACAAACGAAGGCAGCCGCCTCAGCGCTGCACACATACGTTGAGCGCACACGCTAGTTCAGACTGTCTGACCAGCTCTTTGTGCGATATGGAGGATGCACAAAAGGAATGTCCATCTCCAAGCAAAGACTTTCTCACTGGATCATTAATACATTCACCTTGGCTTATGAGTCGCAGGGTGCGAATTGCCCATTTGGTGTAAAAGTACACTCAACTAGAGGCGTGGCCTCTTCATGAGCAGGGACGAACCATGTGTCCTTATAAGACATATGTTTTGCAGCAGGATGGTCTTCTCAAAACACATTTGCAAGGTTTTACAACCTAGATGTAACGTCTCTCTCAAAACATCGCTAGATCGCTTGTTATTTTATTGGCCAAATATATATTTATGCCCCTCTTTTAAGTATGGGCTCACTATCACTTTACATAACCACCTGCATTCGGACCGTTGTGTTCATAAAGTTACACTCATTATAAATTCACAAAGCACTTCATTATAAATAAAACTTCCTTTCCGACTGGGTTCGTGAAGGGGTTAATCCATAATATATAACCATAGTTCAGATATATATTCTGAGTGTTCCCCTCCTGGCTGACCCAAGTGACCATTCACTTGCAGCATACTCATGCCAATCGCTGTCCCGCGCGATTGCAGCATCATGTTTCCTCTCTGGGAAGATTATGTCGTGTAGTGCGGCATGATGGGAACCTGTTCCCCATAGCATCAGATTTCTGACACAATGTCAAGTGTACTGTGTTAAGTGAACATCTCGGTTATGTATCTAACCTCGGTTCCCTGAGATGAAGGGATCAAGAGATTGTGTAAGTTCGCCGCACTACGGACTCAGGGTTTTTTGAGGTGCGATATGCTCTTGTCCCTCAGTCAGAAAATTCGGCGGAATGGTGTTTGCGTGCCCGCTTTTATACCGGACAGCTTCGTGCCTAAAAGTGCAGGGCTTAAACACCATAGCCAATCCTGACGTTTTTGTAGAAAGGTTTCAACTAGGTCATGTAGGACTCTCCCCATAGCTTCAGCTTCCTGACGCAATTTCTCATTCCCTTCATCTCAGGGAACCGAGGTAACATACATAACCGAGACGTTCGACTTCTTCCATAGTATAAATCAGGCTAACAGTTCACCTGGGAGAACTTTTAGGAAACTTCTAACCGGCTGCTAAACACCTTCTTGCTGCCACTGGTCCATGTCATTAGTAGGTGTGACCTGAAGCTCCACCTACAACTTTCTTTATGTTTTTCAGTCAGTATTCAACATGAACACATCGGCGTAAAGAGTTATTAGTGAGCTGGTGCAAATTTATCAACATCTGTACGATTGTTTGCATAGAGACATTTTTCAAGACCATGTCATGTGTTTTTTTTATCTCAATAAATTATCATAAATTACAACAACAGAGTGTAATCAGTGCATATTATGGCCGCGTATAGCATGTTAGCACATTAGCGTTATAAGTTCAGAATGTAAACAAGACAAATTACAAATTTTCTACTGCATATAGAGTATATTACTTTAAATCATCATCGAGTGGTTAAAACAGCTTCTTTTACTGACCTCATGTGAATTCTACTCACAGAATGAGGCATAAAGTCATTGATAACACATTTTTAAGGTTTTACATGTAGCATCCTCATATTCAAATGCTCCTCCAACAGTGGTGTGGTGGGTGTCTGAATGTTCGCAAACAGTATACTGTTGCTCAGATATTTAGAATGTCTTTTTACCCCTGACTGAACATAGAATGCAGGAGAACTTCTCTGGAAGTATATTGGGGCCTTTAGACTGGCAGTCTGCCTAACATCTTTTGTGCTGCACAGAAGAGGGTAATTCATGTGGAGAACAACATGAGGTTGAGTAATGATGACAGAAATTTAATTTTTGACTACCTGATTTAGTTAAAGGTATCTGCCAAGAACAACAATATAAATGTAAGATAGCACACAATGGATTTATGTCTTGCTGGGAAACAAATTTGGGGGCAGTGGTTAAGGCTCTGGGTTACTGATCAGAAGGTTGGGAGTTCAAGCCCCAGCACTGCCAAGATGCCACTGTTGGGTCCTTGAGCAAGGCCCTTGACCCTATCTGCTCCAGGGGCACTGTATCATGGCTGACCCTGTGCTCTGACCCCAGCTTAGCTGGGATATGTGAAAAAAAAAAAAAAAAAAAATTCACTGTATATGTGCAAATGTATAATGTGTGTGATAAATTAAATTAAAATTAAATTAAATGACAATAGAGAAGGGCCATAATAGGCTGTATACTAAAAAAAAAAATGTTTTTCAAAACATTTCTCCCATCGGTTCATGCCCCCAGACCCCACTAGACAGAAAGGGTACACTTCTTTACTTGGTCAGGTTTCTCTGCATATCCACAGATAAAATCCTGCAGGCAGCCCTGATGACATGTATATGCAAAGTAAGAGATTTAAGTAACAGACATAAAAATACTGTATACTTAGAAGTGTGCATTGATAATATGCCAACATAAATGAACAACAACAACTAAAAACATGCTTTTATAGCAGGTAGCCCAATTATTTTACCATTAAACTCCTTGGCTTGAAAATTTGGCAATACGACTTTGACACACGTGATGGCACGTGTTTAGCATGAACTGAAGAAGATGCAGCCTGGGTAACATGCATTAATAGTGTAATTCTGACTTAGCAATGTGCAGTAACAAAAGGCAATAAAACAGTTGGCACTGACAGTATTGCAGTTCTCCATAAAATAAAGTGTTTGTTTGTGTTGGAGCTATCATGATATCTTTTGATGTTTGTTGTGCTGCACTCTGATTCATATCCTGCCTTTATACAAAGGTTTTTTTTTTTCTCAGGCAAGCTCAAACATTACCAAGAATCAGATCAACTCACATGTCTTTGGCATGAATCGTTCTCTGCTTCTGCAATCATCCTGAAATTCTTAGAATACGTGCCATCTCAGATGTCTGTCTGTCTATCTATCTATCTGTCTGTATGTCTGTCTGTTTATTATTATTCTCTGCTTCTCCTAACATCCTGAAATTCTTAGAATACATGTCATCTCAGATGTCTGTCTGTCTGTCTGTCTGTCTGTCTATCTATCTATCTATCTATCTATCCATCTATCTATCTATCTGTCTATTTGTCTATCTGTCTGTCTGTCTATAATTATTCTCTGCTTCTGCTAACATCCTGAAATTCTTAGAAAACATGCCATCTCAGTGTATCATTTTGAACAATTATCTATCTATCTATATATCTAGCTATCTGTCTGTCTGTCTATAATTATTCTCTGCATCTGCTAACATCCTGAAATTCTTTGAATACGTGCCATCTCAGATGTCTGTCTGTCTGTCTATCTATCTATCTGTCTGTCTGTCTGTCTGTCTGTCTGTATATCTATCTATCTGTCTGTCTGTCTGTCTGTTTATAATTATTCTCTGCTTCTGCTAACATCCTGAAATTCTTAGAATACGTGCCATCTCAGATATCTGTCTGTCTGTCTGTCTGTCTTTCTATCTATCTGTCTGTAACTATTCTCTGCTTCTGCTAACATCTTGAAATTCTTAGAATACGTGCCATCTCAGATATCTGTCTGTCTGTCTGTCTGTCTATCTGTCTGTCTGTTTATAATTATTTTCTGCTTCTGCTAACATCCTGAAATTCTTTGAATATGTGCCATCTCAGATGTCTGTCTGTCTGTCTGTCTATCTATCTATCTGTATGTTTGTCTGTCTGTCTATTATTATTCTCTGCTTCTGCTAACATCCTGAAATTCTTAGAAAACATGCCATTTCAGATATCTGTCTGTCTGTCTGTCTATCTATCTATCTATCTATCTATCTATCTATCTGTCTGTATGTCTGTCTGTTTATTATTATTCTCTGCTTCTCCTAACATCCTGAAATTCTTAGAATACGTGCCATCTCAGATGTCTGTCTGTCTGTCTGTCTTTCTATCTATCTGTCTGTCTGTCTGTCTGTCTATCTGTCTGTCTGTCTATAATTATTCTCTGCTTCTGCTAACATCCTGAAATTCTTATAATACATGCCATCTCAGATGTCTGTCTGTCTGTCTGTCTTTCTATCTATCTGTCTGTCTGTCTGTCTATCTATCTGTCTGTCTGTCTATAATTATTCTCTGCTTCTGCTAACATCCTGAAATTCTTAGAATACATGCCATCTCAGATATCTGTCTGTCTGTCTGTCTGTCTGTCTATCTGTCTGTCTGTCTATCTATCTGTCTGTCTGTCTATAATTATTCTCTGCTTCTGCTAACATCCTGAAATTCTTATAATACATGCCATCTCAGATGTCTGTCTGTCTGTCTGTCTATCTATAATTATTCTCTGCTTCTGCTAACATCCTGAAATTCTTATAATACATGCCATCTCAGATGTCTGTCTGTCTGTCTGTCTATCTATCTGTCTGTCTGTCTATAATTATTCTCTGCTTCTGCTAACATCCTGAAATTCTTTGAATATGTGCCATCTCAGATGTCTGTATGTCTGTCTGTCTGTCTGTTTATTATTATTCTCTGCTTCTGCTAACATCCTGAAATTCTTAGAAAACGTGCCATTTCAGATATCTGTCTGTCTGGCTGTCTGTCTATCAATCCATCTGTCTGTATGTCTGTCTGTTTATTATTATTCTCTGCTTCTCCTAACATCCTGAAATTCTTAGAATACGTGCCATCTCAGATGTCTATCTATCTATCTATCTATCTATCTATCTATCTATCTATCTGTCTGTCTGTCTACAATTATTCTCTGCTTCTGCTAACATCCTGAAATTCCTAGAATACGTGCCATCTCAGATGTCTATCTGTCTGTCTGTCTGTGTTTATAATTATTTTCTGCTACTGCTAACATCCTGAAATTCTTTGAATAAGTACCATCTCAGATGTCTGTCTGTCTATCTATCTATCTGTCTGTATGTCTGTCTGTTTATAATTATTCTCTGCTTCTGCTAACATCCTGAAATTCTTATAATACATGCCATCTCAGATGTCTGTCTGTCTGTCTGTCTATCTATCTGTCTGTCTGTCTATAATTATTCTCTGCTTCTGCTAACATCCTGAAATTCTTATAATACATGCCATCTCAGATGTCTGTCTGTCTGTCTGTCTGTCTGTCTGTCTGTCTGTCTATAATTATTCTCTGCTTCTGCTAACATCCTGAAATTCTTTGAATACGTGCCATCTCAGATGTCTGTCTGTCTATCTATCTATCTGTCTGTATGTCTGTCTGTTTATTATTATTCTCTGCTTCTCCTAACATCCTGAAATTCTTAGAATACGTGCCATCTTAGATGTCTGTCTGTCTGTCTGTCTTTCTATCTATCTGTCTGCTTCTAATTATTTTCTGCTTCTGCTAACATCCTGAAATTCTTTGAATACGTGCCATCTCAGATATCTGTCTGTATGTTTGTCTGTCTGTCTGTCTATAATTATTCTCTGCTTCTGCTAACATCCTGAAATTCTTAGAATATGTGCCTTCTCAGATGTCTACCTATCTATCTATCTGGGGTCTGGGGGCATGCACCAATGGGAAAAATAATATAGATAGATAGATAGATAGATTAGATAGATTAGATAGTACAGTTGCAGCAGTGTTCAGTGTACCTATTGTATCTCATGCCCACGGGCTAGTCAGCGCAGGTTAATTGTTCTAAATGATACGCTGAGATGGCACGTATTCTAAGAATTTCAAGATGTTAGCAGAAGCAGAGAACAATTATAGATAGATAGACAGACAGACAGACAGAGAGACAGACAGACAGACAGATGATAGATAGAAGATAGTAGTGCAGATGCAGCACTATCTATCTAATCAGTCAATCAATCTATCTAGCTGTCTGTCTGTAATTGTTCTCTGCTTCTGCTAACATACTGAAATTCTTAGAATACGTGCCATCTCAGATGTCTGTCTGTCTATGTATCTATCTATCTATCTATATGTCTGTCTGTCAGGTGTCTAGGAAAATATAATTAGCTCAATACAAAAACCATAGAAGTCAATAGAAAGTGTTCACCACTGTAGAAAAATAAATGTGTCTGTGTGTGTTATTGTGTGCAAATGCTTTCCTAATGCCATCAAACAATTTTCTGCAGTAGGTCTATGTGTCTGTCTGTAAGTAAGCTGAAAGCTCAGTAGGGAAAGGACAGCAGGTTACAACTCAGACGCATCACAGAGTAACTGCATAATGGAAGCAAGATGGGCTATAAAACAGTGTGTGTATGCGTGTTTAAGAGGGAGACAGGCAATGACTCATGAGGGTGTATCCTCACTATATTCCATATTCACACTCTTGGCTATCTGCCTGACAGTGATATATTTAATATTTACATTTATAAATCAACTACTAACATTAGAGATCATTCCTGCAAACATGCAGTGCATGGTTGTATATTGTCTCACACACAAACATCAATAATAATCGATGGAAAGTAAAGGTCTTTCCAAACTATGCCTGTCTATTTCATTTATAACTCAAATATGTTAATAAATGTGTCTACACTGCAGAACAGTTGCTGTTTGTTTCTGTTCATAATGCAATTAAATTAATAATAAAAAGTACATTATTAAATAAAAAAAGAACACAATATTTTATGCTGTTACGAAACTGAATTACATACTGTGAATTACATACCGTATTTCATATGGTAAAATAAAAACTGAGCTTTCATGGCTCTGTTTACAGGAGGTAGAGGCGTGTAACAAACTGGCGCCCTCTAGCGAGCCAATTTTCCCCCTTATTTTCAAGCCATAGTTGGCTTACCTAAATTTCACCTTCAAAACAGAGAGCAATTTGTAAGATGTAAAACATCAGTCACTATAGAAATATTTATTATTTGAAGCATACAGATAATGAAAAAGTCATTACTTACTCAAACTCATGTTGTTCTACATACAATCCAGGGTGAGATATAAGCGAAACAATGAGTACACAACAATGAATACGTTTACATAGACACCAGAAAGCTGCATACTGCGGGAAAGCAGCATTCCGGTTTACATGCACTGTATAAGTGGTGTACTCTTTATATAACTGATTCAATAAAAATGTATACTTTTCACAAGTTACATTGTTTTTTTTATAATTTGTTTTAAAAATTATCATCCGATATCTGAAAGCTGCAAAACTATTAGAATGTTTAGGACACAGCAAAAGATACTTTGTTTGTAAAGATCACACAGTCACATAAGATACGTCCCTGGAAACATATACAGTATAATATATATATATATATATATATATATATATATACACACTTACCAGCCATTTTACTAGGTACACCTGTACATCTACATATTCATTCGATTATCTAATCAGCCAATCTTGTGGCAGCAGTGTAATGTATACAATTATGCAGATATGGGTCAGGAGCTTCAGTTAATGTTCACATCAACCATCAGAATGGGGAAAAAAAATTTGATCTCAGTAATTTTGACCGTGGCATGCTTGTTGGTGTCAGATGGGCTGGTTTGAGTATTTCTGTAACCGCTGACCTCCTGGGATTTTCACGCGCAACAGTCTCAACGGCGTATAGAGAATGGTGCGAAAAATAACATGCCACGTGAACGAAAATGCCTTGTTGATGAGAGAGGTCAACAGAGAATGGCCAGACTGGTTCGAGCTGACAGAAAGGCTACGGTAACTCGGATAACCACCCTGTACAATTGTAGTGAGCAGAATAGCATCTCAGAATGCACATCATGTCAAAACTTGAGGCGGATGGGCTACAACAGCAGAAGACCACGTTGGGTTCAACTTCTGTCAGCCAAGAACAGAAAACTGAGGCTGCAGTGGGCAACCATGTGTGCACCTCAACTGAAATCCTGATTTATCAGACCAGGCAATGTTTTTCCAATCGTCTACCATCCAGTTTTGGTGAGCCAGTGCCCACTGCAGCCTCAGATTCCTGTTCTAAGCTGACAGTAGTGGTACCCAGAGGGATCTTCTGCTGCTGTAGCCCATCCACCTCAATGTTTGACATGTTGTACATTCAGAAATGCTTTTCTGCACAGCACTGTTGTAACACGTGTTTATTTGGATTACTGTCACCTTCCTGTCAGCTTGGACCAGTCAGGCCATTCTCCTCTGACATCTGTCATTAACAAGCCGTTTTCGCCAGCAGAACTGCCGCTTGCTGGCGATGTTTTTGTTTTTCGCACCATTCTTTATACACTCTAGAGACTGTTGTGCGTGAAATTCCCAGGAAATCAGCAGTTACAGAAATACTCAAACCAGCCTGTCTGGCATCAACAATCATGTCATGGACTAAATCACTGAGATCACACTTTTTCCCCATTCTGATGGTTGATGTGAACATTAACTGGAGCTCCTGACCCATATCTGCATGATATTATACATTACACTGCTGCCACACATTTGGCTGATTAGATAATCACATGAATAAGTAGATGTACAAGTGTTCCTAATAAAGTGGCCGTTGAGCAGTGCTGGGAGGTAATGGATTACATGTCATCTGGATTACGTAATCAGATTACAAAAATCGAGTACTTGTAAATGGATTAAATTACATTTAAAAATACTCATAATCAGACTACAGTTACTTTTTTATAGATTACATGATTACAAGGCAATGGCAGTAAACTGTTAATAATTTACTGATCATTTTCATATCAGTATCATCATATACTTACCCCGATGCGCAGTAGATATGCACCTCAGTTTTGGAATAGGCGATGGACTATCAGTAAGCAGTAAGGGTTTAAAGTGTTTCAGTTTTTTTAGATTAAAGTTTTGAGCTAGGCAACGTCGTTCATGTTGATTTTATGGTCATTAATTATCGTTCATTTTATGATCGATTTATGTTGATGTTATGGTAATTAATGTTCGAAATGCTGCTATTGTTTTATGAACTTAAAATGAACTTGATTTCTCAGTGTTTTGAATTCTATGATTTGGCCATGCACTGTCATTGCGGATATATTGAATGTTTATTTCATTCATGTAATGTTTAATGCACTTTTTATAAATGTCATAAGGAGCTCTTTTTGTGAGGCTTTTTTTGTTAGTAATAAAGAATGGAATACATTTTCTTTCTTATTGTACTTTTATGTAAAATGCTTATCCTACTCAAATGCATGTGACATAAAATAGAATAAGGTTGAAAGTAATCCAAAAGTAATTGGATCAGATTACTTAAATTGTAATCCATGAGATTACTTTACTGATTGCAATTTTTATCATGTAATTTGTAATCAGTACCTGATTACAATTCACAAGTAATCCACCCAGCACTGCCCTTGAGTGTATATTGGGTTTGTCAATAGTTAACATTTTTAATGTCAGTATTTATTGTCAATGTTTAATATTGTGTATAAGTGTATTGGTGAATTACATACTGTACTTCATAATGCCAAAATTAACAGAATTTAAGAGAAGGTCTACATCAGTGGAGGAAAATAACAAACTGGCGCTCTCGTGAGCCCGTGTTTTCTCTTATTTTCCAAGCAGTTTTTAATCTTTAACAGTTTCAACTTTTAGTACTCTGAAGTTTCACCTGTAAAATAGAGAGCAAAAAATGTAAGATGTCACTATAGAAACACTACATACAGAAGGTGTTAAAAGATTATTTCTAGCTTTATCCTATTTGAAGAAATAGTTTACCTTAAAAATTACAATTCTGTCATCATTTACTCATGATACCCATGATTTACAGGTCCTGCAGAACTTTTCCTTCAGGATTCCTGCAGGATATTTCCTAAGGGTATTCTAAGTTTTTAATCAGATTGAAGTGCATCACAGCAATTTTTCCTGTTCTGTTACCTGGAATATTAGACCCCAAATGCACAGACAGGTGGCACCAAACCATTATAATTTGCGTGAAATCCCAACCAGATCCTGTTAACATTCCCTTAGTGTTTTTGAGTGTGCATGTGTGTGACATTGCTTTTTTTCCCCCCTGTATTTCTCGCTCCCCTTAAAAATTACTACAGTAACCAGTTTCCACAAAAATGTGTCAGACTACTACAGTTACTGTTACTTAAATAAAACTAGTAACTTGGCATTAGCCTCCACCACTGTATTCCACAAAAAAAAAGAAAGCTTTTTACACTTCTGAAGATCTCTTTTTTTTTTTTTTTTTTTTAAATGAACTATACAATTTTCTGAAACCATAGTTACCATGGTACAGTTCTGCCTTCCATCCACCTGTAACAATTTTATTATTTGAGCTTGTTCTGACAGAACACACATACACAGAAATAAAGGGAAATTGAAGGACACATACATTTGTGAGTACAGTGCTCTATATGCTCAATCTGTTTTGGGATTTTATATATGATGTGCAATAGGGTGTACGGATGCAACGGCGTTTCCATGGAAACAATCACCAGGAAACAACCATAGGGCACAAACCAATCAGGTCTCAGAGGCAGGAGGCAGCTAAAGCTTAGAGAACATGTGGAGAAGTAAAATGGTATGGTCCCTCCCAGAGAGACAATCCTAACACTTACATACAGTACACTTGCTCAATCAGAATCCATCAGGTTACAGTACTCCATAAGCTATTACCTAATATAGGATGGTCACATGAATAGTGAACAGTTTATTACTTACCATTATAGCAGACTTTAAATTAATCCAAAACTAATTTAAGCTAACTAATTGCAGGGGCAGATTCCCTGGAACAAACTGGGGTTTAGTGTCTTTAAGGAAGTAGGATTGTGTTCTCTGTAGCCTTCCTGTTCCAGGGAATTGATTCTGTATTCTTTGTTTCGACAGCACATATCCTTAATCATTTGACTACTACTACTCCAAGGTCGTTGCACAAAGACCTGCTGAAGAAGAGAGTCTGGTCTCTGCTTTCCTCTAAAGTTCAGATGAGCTAATGACTGATGGGCTAAAACATGTCAAATATCTTGGTATAGATAGTATTAGATTACGTCATCAAACATGCCCCCGCCGGCATGTTGGATGGAGACACAGGTAAATGAAGCACTGCATTTCTCCAGTACAAAAAGATAAAAAGAACGTTGAAATTTTGTGACCACGAAAAATATTTACGTTCATATAGAAATGTCGGACAATATTTCACGAAAGTGTTAGAAGATAAATATGAAGTAAAGCTTAACTAGTGTATTGGATACTTCCAACTTGCAAGAAGAAAGCCAGAAGCATTGATATTACCCACCTCCTGTAGTTTAATAAGGCAAATAAATAGTAAAAATAAAGGCAGGTAAGGGATCGGTACACAGCTAGGCAGTCCAGAAAGGCAAACAAAAGTAAGTCCGATAGGCAGAGGGGTAATCCAATAAACAGGCAGTAAATCCAAAACACTCACAAGAAGGTTGGGGAAATCGGAGAACAGGCAGAAGTCAAACACAGGGTAATCAATGATAGCAGTAACGCTCAGACTTGTAGACTAGGTGAACAAGACTTCGCATTGAATGTGTGGAAACTGGGAACTTAAATAGACAGGGTTAAATGTTATACAGGTGGAAGAGTAATCAGTCTGACTGGAGGATTATGGGAAATGTAGTTTGTGAAATGTTAAAACTCAGGTGATGGCGACCTCTGGCGGCGTTCGGGGATGATGGCAGGCGCTGCGGGTGTAACACTATGGAGCTAATACATGCTTTTTTCCTATTTTCTGTTCGCTGTATTATAGAGCACTGAATTGAATAAATTATGCAGCTAAAATTGTGTGGGTGTGTTGGTCAGAGTGTGTTTTGTATGTGAGTATTGAGAAATTTGTGTGCGTGTTTAAAAAGCAACAGTGGCATTATGTAAACAAACTGGCATTTAAAGGGTTAAAATCCTGAAAATGAATGAATATTTGGTTGTTTATTTTGTTTGTTTTTTTGTTGTTTTTTTATCTGACACTGCACAAAAAATAAGAGTGCATCAAAATCAGTGTTGTTGCTAGTCACTTACATTATCATACACATATCCCACATATCCCAGACTGTGATAATCCCAAAAAAATTTCCCCTTAGCATTTAGTATATGGAAAATAATTAATTTTTTGTGTTTTTTTTTGTTTTTTTTTGTTGTTTGTTTTCATAAAAAACAACAGTGGCATTATATAAACAAACTGGCATTTACGTGTAAAGGGTTAAAATCCTGAAAATTAATGAATATTTGGTAGTTATAATCAGGACTGATGTTGGTTAAAAAAATTAACTCATTGAAAGTGGAAAATAATATTAATATATAACATTTTAATATTAATGTATAAAATGTTTGTCCTCTAAGGACCTCTGAGTAACTCTGAGTTTTTTTTATTGACGCACAAGGTTTATTTATGTATAAATGTAACTGTTATCTTCATTAAATGTGTTCAAAGAATATGAGAAATAAAACTGTTAAACAGGCTTCTTGTGTAATCATTACTTTTCTGTTTATTGCCATTTTACATATTCACAGCATATCATATTCATAAATCAAGAAGGGTCCCTTTATTCCCATTATTCATAATCTCATAGCTCTGTCATTGCTGAAACCTGCTGTATTTACAATGAGTACAAAGAGTGTTTACTCTGTACTTTAGAAATGAGACCCAGCCAAGTTTTGTATTACCTTGAATGTAACATTGTCTACTTGAAAATAAATGTAATAAATGAGACACATTCAAACACTTGATAATTTGGAGTATTTAATAAATGCGAGCCTACACACAAGATATGAAAACAAGCTTGCATACTGATGCTAACTGTCCAGAGACCTGACTGCTTCAAATAAACAAGATACAGAATTCTAGTGCTGTAGGTTCAAGTTTCAATTTATTGTCATTCAGCATTTACACCAGTGTACAAGAGATACAAATATTTTAATAAAGGGCCAAGACAGCAACAGAAGAACACACAAAAACTAGAGAAACAGCCAGGTAAACATAAGCGTGCCATTTGACTGTACCATAGCCTTTAGCAGGCCATCACTCATCTGTATTACTCCAGTATTGAATGGGATATACTGTATATCCTTACAGTTCCCAGATTTATCTTAAAAGATGTGATCAGAATATACCCAACTGAAAGTTGTTTTTTTCTTCTATTCATCCTGGCTACGTATCCCTTCTTTTCTTATGAAGCGCTCTGATGTCAACTCCTTTGTGTTTTTTCGCTGGTTAGCCAGATTATAGCACTATACAACTGGTTACCATTTAAAAATCAAAACAACCAGTTTATAAAGTATATACTGTAAACTTGATAGTTTATACCAAACTTGAAATACTACACTAAACTTTACGTGGTTTTATTAATACACTTTCTCACACTGCACCGACAGACTAACTGTTTTGATTGGTGTCTCCAGACAATATGGCAACGGCGCTTGCCGTGATCTATATAATAATAGATTCTGAAGAAACCTGGGGATCAGAAACCAACAAAATCACATGCAAAATCGATATGTTGCTTCCGAAAGTTCATGTACCCTGAAATCAACCTGATTCTGCTGAGTTACTGAAAAGCGCCTTTCCCCATCAGAGATTTTTGCATTAATTCAAGCTTGAACACATTTCCCTCTAGTGCTAGCAACCTCAGAGACATGGGTTCTGGTCTCCTGGGAAACAGGAAGTAATTGTGTAAACAAACACTGTGAGCGCGATTTGGATGATGCATTATCGCCCCAAAATTACATTTTTACTTCACTGATGGTAAGGTTCAGGGTTGCAGTTTAGGTTAGGGGTAAAGTTAAAAATATTTTGCATTCCAAGGTCAAAATGGTGACAGGACAGAACATCTTCTAGATTTAAACTAGACCACTACTCCATTGAAGCTCTCGTCAGAAATAATTTATTGATTGGACTACTGAGGTTTTATGTGATGAAATGGGAGAGGTGCTCTGGTTGTGCTTGAGTACATTCCAGTTTAAGTGTTGCTACATGTGTAGCTATGTCAGCTTAGCAATCACTCAATCAAGCTTAATAAACAAGACCCCCAAACACAGGAAGCATTCAATATAAACTCACTCATTACCATGCCAGCAGGCTAACCAGGGAGGAAATGTCTCATGAAGATCATTTCCAGTCAAATGGGAGAGTTCGGCAGATCAGATCACCAAGCCCAATCCATCGTGCAGAGACTAAGCAGTCAATCAATAAAGGACAGATCAAGTTTATGTATAAGGGTTTGATAAATCATGAAAGCTAATGCAAATTTGAAAACAAAACAGTCAAATTGCTATTGTTTAATTAATAGAAATTAACACAAGAATATAAACCCAAAGTGAGAGGGTTTGAGCAGAGATTTTCAGGAATGTACGTGACGAAGTACAATGGCTGATTGGTGCTTTTTTTACAGGAGAGGAACAATTCCACAGGATATCTACGAGATGGAATTCAAAATAAAAAAACAAACGGATGTAAAACTCATTGAACTGAAAAACCCAACGGACTTTAGAAAGACTAAATGGTCTGTTCTGACTTGTATATTTGTTTGAGGTTTGGAGGATTATTTATTTTGGTTTCTTCATGTCACATTTTGTCCGTCTTCCTGTTAGCTGTGTTTCCTGAGTTGCTCATTAACTCAAATATGTTATTTCTAGAAGGCTTCAGAAACAATGTGTATAGAAAATGTCCAGAAAGGAGAGAGATGGTAGTTATGACTCATGCAGTATTTTTCACTCAAACACTTTTAATATTGCCTCAGCCTCTCTCATCATAGAAATGTATTTGCCTGTGTACATGAGTTTACAAAATGCCCATCTGTTACTCACTGCTAAAATGCATCAGATATTCATAATCTCTTTAACAGGACAACAGAACAGCTTTGAGAAAACCGAGGACATGTAAAAGAGACAAGAAAAGAGAAAGAAGAGGAGTAGAACAAGGCATGCATGTGCATGCACAGAATTCCTCAGAAAACACTGCACTTCCTTCACTTTTCTGAGCCATTTTCACAATTACTTTTAATGAACTGGTCCCACATGGTAATTTTAGATGTACAGTATGTAGTTCCCTTCAAGTTCACACATGTGTTCTAGCAGAGTAACCACAAGTGTAGCTCATCACATTAACTATTGATATGTTCCACTAAGATTGACAACTAGAAAGTACAAATAGACATTTTCTCAATTTTGAACAGCATATTTATTAATCATT